>NW_011494620.1:2663564-2663957 GCF_000754665.1 Bison bison bison | reverse complement strand
GCATATCTGAGGTTATTGATGTTTCTCCCGGCAATCTTGATTCCAGCTTGTGTTTCTTCCAGTCCAGCGTTTCTCATGATGTACTCTGCATAGAAGTTAAATAAGCAGGGTGACAATATACAGCCTTGACGTACTCCCTTTCCTATTTGGAACCAGTCTGTTGTTCCATGTCCAGTTCTAACTGTTGCTTCCTGACCTGCATACAAATTTCTCAAGAGGCAGATCAGGTGGTCTGGTATTCCCATCTCTTTCAGAATTTTCCACAGTTTATTGTGATCCACACAGTCAAAGGGTTTGGCATAGTCAATGAAGCAGAAATAGATGTTTTTCTAGAACTCTCTTCCTTTTTCCATGATCCAGCAGATATTGGCAATTTGATCTCTGGTTCCTCTG
>NW_011494620.1:2657497-2662999 GCF_000754665.1 Bison bison bison | reverse complement strand
ATCAACATGAATCAGCCATAGGGATATACATGTCCCCTCCCCCTGGAGCCTCCCTCCCACCCCCCTGCCCATCGCACCCCGCTAGGTTGTCGCCGAGCGCTGATTTGGGGTTCCTTGCATCATACAGGAATTCCCACTGTCTATTTTTACATATGGTAATTGTATGTTTCATTGCTGCTCTCTCAGATCATCCCACCCTCTCCTCCCGTCACTGCGTCCAAAAGTCCGTCTTTTATCTTTGCGTCTCCTTTGCTGCCCTGCAAATAGGATCACCAGTACCTTCTTTCTAGATTCCGTATATATGTGTTAATATATGATATTTGTCTTTCTCTTTCTGACTTACTTCACTTTGTGTAATAGGCTCTGGGTTCATCCTCCTCATTGAAACTGACTCAGATGTGTTTCTTTTTACAGCTGAGTAAGATTCCATAGTGTTTATGTACCGTGTCTTCTTCATCCATTCATCTGTTGATGGACATCCAAGTTGCTTCCAGGTCCTGGCTGTTGTCAGTAGTGCTGCCATGAATATTGGGGTATGTGTGTCTTTTTCAATTATAATGTCCTCAGGGTGTAAGCGCAATAGTGGGATTGCTAGGTCATATGGTAGTTTTATTCTTAGTTTTTAAAGGAATCTGCATACTGTTTTCCAGAGAGGTTGTATCCGTTTCTATTCCCACCAACAGTGCAAGAGGGTTCCCTTTGCTCCACACCCTCTCCAGCATTTATTGTCTATAGACTTTTTGATGATGGCTGTTCTGACAGGTGTGAGATGATATTGTGGTTTTGATTTGTATTTCTCTAATAATGAGCAGTGTCGAGCATCTTCTCTTGTGTTTATTAGCCATCTGTATGTCTTCTTTTGAGAAATGTCTGTTTAGGTCTTCTGCCCACTTTTTGATTAGGTTGTTTGAGCTGCTTGTATATTTTGGAGATTAATCCTTTGTCATTTGTCTCATTTGCTATTATTTTCTCCCACCGAATGCTTTTGAATAGTTCTATCATGAGGATTAAACGAGATATTTATGTTAGGCTTCCCAGGTGGCGCTAGTGATGAAGAACCCATGTGCCAGTGTAGAAGCCTTAAGAGGCGCGGGTTCAGTCCCTGGGTTGAAAAGATGCCCCTCTCTGGGTTGGAAAGATGCCCCTGGAGGAGGGCATAGCAACCCACTCCAGTATTCTTGACTGGAGAATCCCATGGACAGAGGAGCCTGGTGGCCTACAGTCCGTGAGGTTGCAAAGAGATGGGCATGACTGAAGCGACTTAGCACAGCACATGTCAAGCCCTCAGCAAGGGAAGATTTTTGTAATTTTGTCCACCTGTATGATTGGGGTAGTGGTAAAGGTTTTTTGTTTGTTTTTTAAGATGAAACTAGCTTGATCTTTTTTCCTGATTGTAAGGGTGATACTTGTTTAGTGTATGTACTTCTCCGGCCACTTTGCATACTTCTTCTCTCCTCCCTGCTCTCTGAGAGCCGTGGCGCTTCCTCTTGTTGCTTTGCTCCTACAACTTCCTCTGCTGATAATATTCTGCCCCAGCCTCCTGCTTTTACATGCCTGCCACCTTATCGTTAGTCTCAGAGCAGCTGTCACATTTTCTGAGAGGCCTTTCCTTATCTAAGGTTTTCTTGGTCACCCTTTATGTTGCTTTGTTGCTTTCCTTCATATGTGGGCAGGGACTGTGTCCGCATTGTTTACTTGATTCTACAGGTAAACTATGTCTTGAGTCTACACAAGAGTGCTCAGCACACGGAAGCTACTGAAATACCAAATAGCACAAATATGCAAATCTTAAGAATTTTACTAACTAGCATATGTACTGTAAGCTTTCAGTTGATCATTACTTTGGATACTGAAATGCGGACCATATATGTATAAATACCTATTGTGCAGTGATACACACTCTTTTCTAACTTATGTATTTCAGGTACATATACAGTGGAGATTTTTTCAGTCAGTTCAGTTCAGTCGTGTCCAACTCTTTGCAGTCCCATGGACTGCAGCACGCCAGGTTTCCCTGTATATCACCAACTCCCACAGC
Organism: Bison bison bison; assembly: GCF_000754665.1. Lineage (NCBI taxonomy): Eukaryota > Metazoa > Chordata > Mammalia > Artiodactyla > Bovidae > Bison > Bison bison. Next base: position 2,660,961 of record NW_011494620.1, on the reverse strand, counting down.
TTACTCAAACTCATGTCCATCAAGTCAATGATGCCATCCAACCATCTCATCCTCTGTCGACCCCTTCTCCTCTTGCCATCAATCTTTCCCAGCATCAGGGTCTTTTTCAATGAGTCAGCTCTTCGCATCAGGTGGCCAAAGTATTGGAATTTCAGCTTCAGCATCAGTCCTTCCAGTGAGCACTCAGGATTGTTCTCCTTTAGAATGGACTGATTGGATCTCCTTGCTGTCCAAGGGACTGTCAAGAGTCTTCTTCAACACCACAGTTCAAAAGCATCAATTCTTCAGCGCTCAGCTTTCTTTTTTTTTTTTTTAAATTTTATTTTATTTTTAAACTTTACAATATTGTATTAGTTTTGCCAAATATCAGTATCTCTGATTTTCTTGAAGAGATCTCTAGTCTTTCCCATTCTGTTGTTTTCCTCTATTTCTTTGCATTGATCTCTGAGGAAGGCTTTCTTATCTCTTCTTAATATTCTTTGGAACTCTGCATTCAGATGCTTATATGTTCCTTTTCTCCTTTGCTTTTCGCTTCTCTTCTTTTCACAGCTATTTGTAAGGCCTCCCCAGACAGCCATTTTTCTTTTTTGCATTTCTTTTCCATGGGGATGGTCTTGATCCCTGTCTCCTGTACAATGTCACGAACTTCATTCCATAGCTCATCAGGCACTCTATCTATCAGATCTAGGCCCTTAAATCTATTTCTCACTTCCACTGTATAATCATAAGGGATTTGATTTAGGTCATACCTGAATGGTCTAGTGGTTTTCCCTATTTTCTTCAATTTAAATCTGAATTTGGCAATAAGGAGTTCATGGTCTGAGCCACAGTCAGCTCCTGGTCTTGTTTTTGTAATCCTAATTAAAATGTATTAAGGACTTACATCCAGAAACAAAGAATTTTAGGGTACCCAGGGAAATATAAAATAACCTAACACAGTAACTCTCAAACAAATAGATAAGCTAACAACAGATACATAGGAAGTTCAAATGTGTTTATTCAGTGATTTGAAAATCATTTTAACCTTTAATTTTTTTCTTGTGAACTTTGTCTTACATCGAATAAAGGACACACAGCACATATGCACAATTTAAAGAATTAAAATAAAATGCTCACCTAGGGACGCATTACCAAAACAAGTCAGTAAAGTAAGCACTGCCAGTATCTTTGAAGCTTTGTGTGCTTCTCCCTAATACATCATGCTTCCTTTCTCTATACCCAGGGGTAACTTCTTCCCTGACTTTATGGTAATCACTAAATTTCATCTCTTGCAATGTATTATTCCACTCAAATAATGTTGGAAAAGATTAAGTTTGTTTTTAGCCTGATACACATAAAATCAAACCAGTTCTTTGTTGTTAATACTGAAGGAAAAGAAAATTGACTAATTCAGGTTAGACATTTCCACTCCATGTTTTGGCATCATGCAGTTACCAGGAGTTTGCCCTCGTGTTGGATGGGTCTTAAGACTTCCAGTTTCAGAGTTCTCCAAATAATAGTCATTGATTAGTATGAACAACTCCCAATGTGCGTTTTGCACAATAGTAAATGATTTTGATTTGAACCATTTAGATTTCACATATAGAAACAATGTAATACATGAGAGAGTGCCTTAAAGACGTTTCTTTGCCGTAGTTTATTGTCATTTTTCCCTTTTTTTTGGAACTTAGGGCAAGATTATATAATTACATTTATATTGAAATTCATAAATATTGCTTTCTCCATCATTATGGAAATAGTGATTTCATGTATTTATTAATGGTTTTAGGAGACAGAAGATATTACAAAATGCAATTTCTGCTATTTGATTTTGTCTGACTCACCTAAGATAGAGCTTATCTTTTTTCTGATATTTGCCTCTATTTGTACCTTCCCTTTTGTTCCTAATTAAAGGAGCATGACAAATTTGATTTTACAAATCAGATTATTACTGGGATTCCTTATGGGAACAATACTATAAATATGCATGTGTATGAATCTCTCATTTATGTTGTCATAATCATTTTGGTTTCAATTTTAAAAAGTGACAACTGCTTAAGAAACAACTTGCTTTTATTAAAATTGGCATATTTGTCATTCAATTAAGTACTTATTTTGGAGTTTATTTTATAACGTTAATAATTTCATTATTTTGATGATGGGGTATTTATGTTCCATACTTAACATTTGGAACTGTTATATAAGCAACTGACTCATGAATTTAATCTGAGTACTCAATGTGCTTGCAATCTCATGGAAGACAAGAGAAGTAAACAAATTAAATGACTATGAGACCTAAGCAAATAGGCATGTGAATCAATGATAAATGAATTTTTATTAACAAGAATATTAATGAATCAGAGCTTCTCAGTCTATGCTGCTGCTACTGCTTCTAAGTCACTTCAGTCGTGTCCGACTCTGTGCAACCCCATAGACGGCAGCCCACCAGGCTCCCCTGTCCCTGGGATTCTCCAGGCAAGAACACTGGAGTGGGTTGCCATTTCCTTCTCCAATGCATGAAAATGAAAATTGAAAGTGAAGTCGCTCAGTGGTGTCCGACCCTCAGCAACCCCATGGACTGCAGCCTTCCAGGCTCCTCTGTCCATGGGATTTTCCAGGCAAGAGTACTGGAGTGGGGTGCCATTGCCTTCTCCAATCTCAGTCTATACTGATGATGAATTAGAGTTTGTCTGACTTATGGTAATTAATAAAATACCCTTTCTTCTTTTATGAAACAGGATACATATATATATGTACCTGTAAACTGCTTTGTTTACATGTATACATGTAAGCATACACATATATGTATATATGTATGTACATATGTATATAAACATATATGTACACATGTATATAAACACACACACATATATATCACAAATGCTTCAGGTGCAAAAAAACACATATAAAATGTATTTAGTCAAGTTTGAAGGAAGACACATTGTGATTATCATAGACTATACATATCCATTGTTCATCATAGCAATGTTGACCTGATATATTATTAGGGAATCATTTGAATGGCTACAAGTTACACACCTATTAGTTTGTGTTATCATGACTAGTCCTCAGCCATAGACAACCAGATGCCCTATTGCTGTCTAGATCTGTGATTTTCCAAAGATCCAAAAGTCACTGCTAAGCATTCTTTATCTTCCCCACATTCTTATACAATAGGTTAAACACGGAAACACCTGCGATGCAGGATAAAATTGAGAGCTCTTATATCCTGTGCTTGGGTTTGAACCCTGACTCTGTCAAGTGTAACAAGCTGTGTGATCTGCTGGTAATTGTTTAAGCCCTTTGTGCTTTTGGTCTCTGCATCTCTTCAAGGTGGGAAAAGAGTCACGTCTCATATGATGGTTGTGAGAGTGAAGTGAGATCACATAGGCTGAACCCTTAGAGAAGAACCTGGCACATAACAAGCACTAAAAATCCCAGCATTATTCTCATCCCAAGATATGCTTATAATTTATATTAATTTA
>NW_011494620.1:2638821-2657287 GCF_000754665.1 Bison bison bison | reverse complement strand
TGAGGCTCCTCTGTCCATGGGATTCTCCAGGCAAGAATACTGGAGTGGGTTGCCATGCCCTCCCTACTGGAGTGGGTTGCCATGCCCTCCCCCAGAGAATCTTCCTGACCCAAGGATTGAACCCGCGTCCCTTTTGTCTCCTGCATTGGCAGGTAGGTTCTTTACTGCTGAGCCACCAGGGAAGCTCAATAACATGCTCACTTCTGTCTTATTTCTGAGAATTATATTCCTCACAATGCTAACAATTATGGTACTGGACATTTAAAAGTTAAACTATCTAGGTTTTGCTTACGTAGTACCGAAAGTATTTCATAAACATTTCAACTCTGCCATTTTTTCAGAGTGACAAGGCAGGACCATCTTAGCCATCTTTGTTTCCACATGGTTAGCCTCTCTTACAGACAGCAGGTATTCAGAAAGTGCTGAGTTGAATGAGTGCAGTCAAGGCTCTGCATCCTAGGGTTCTTCATCCTAGGGTTCTGCATCCTGGAATTCAACCAACCTTGGATCAAAAATATCTTTAAAATTTTTTTTAGAAAGTTCCAAAAAGCAAAAGCGAATTTGCTGAGTGCTGGCAACTATGTATTATACATAGCATTTCCATTATATTTACAACTATTTATATAGCACTTACATTGTATTAGATATTATATAATCTAAGGAGTATTTAAAGTATATCAGATGTATATCAAGTGAATATACGTGTATATCACACCTTCTGTCATGTCTAACTCTTTGTGACCCCATGGACTGTAGCCCACCAGGCTCCTCTGTCCATGGGGATTCTGCAGGCAAGAATACTGGAGTGGGCAACCCACTTGCCTCTCCAGGGAATCTTCGCTACCCAAGAGTTGAACCTGGGTCTCCTGCATTGCAGGCAGATTCTTTACCATCCGAGCCATCAGAAAAGACCCAGATGTACATAGGTGGTACCCAAAAACTGTGCCATTTGTATAAGGGACTTCAGCATCTACATATTTTGGTATCACCAGGGATCCTAGAATCAGTGCACTGCGGATACCAGGGGATGATTGTGATTTCTTACTCATGGTCTGTCTGCTTACATGATGAGTGATGACCTAAAAGTATTTCTCATTTCCTCATCCCATTGCCCTTCAGATGATTAGGTCTGCCAGTATAGATGCATTACCAGCTTTAATTTTTACATTATTATAAAATTTTACATTTTGCATGTAAAATGTAGTATTTTACATTATTGTTACCTAAACACCAAAATTCTAGATTTCCCCATGAAAATCATATCATTTTAGCAGAACTTAATGACATCAGAGTGCTGATTTGGAGACCACATTCATTACTCTAAGTGGCCAACAGAGTGTGCTGGTGCTCTGTATACAAGAGTAACAATTGAGAACAGCAGTAGTGTATCAGATTTATTTCAACTATCTGATTTGCTTGAAACAACTGAAGTAAAGAATGAGATTATATTCTGGAGCAGGTAGCCATTCCCTTCTCCAGGGGATCTTCCCGATTCAGGGATCAAACCTGGGTCTCCTGCATGGCAGGCAGATTTTTTACTGTCTGAGCCAGTAGGGAAGACCATCCTTTTTCACTGGAGTATAACTGCTTTACAATGTTGTGTTAGATTCTGCTGTACAACAAAGTGAGTCAGGTATATGTATACATATTCTCGTCCCTCTTGGGACTCCGTCCCACTCCCCTCATCCCACCCCTCTTGGCATCACAGAGCACCGAGCTGAGTTCCCTGAGCTCTAAAGCAGTTTCCCACTAAAGAAAACAAAAGTTCACCAACTTTAGTGTTATATAATGTATGGGCATGTTTAACATGAATATAAAATAAGAGAAAAATGGAAATTGTGAGTTTTCCTCTTTATATGGGTTTACTATACAGCATCCTACTCTATGAATATAAATTAAAGCTCTTACTAACTATATATACTAAAATTCTGTACTCTTGCTCAATTACATCTAACATTTTAGGCTCCCATATTAAAAATAAGTACATGCCCTTATACATTTCATAGGCTAGAACTTCATACACTTATTATGATTTTTTTGGTTTTGTTTTAACAAAAAAAAACTTTCTCAGGAATATGATTGAAGAATATATTCAATGCATTCAATCCAATATTCATTTACCAAAATTATCATGGAAAATATTTTTTTAAATGTCATTAGCAAGCAAAAAGGCAAATAAAATCCCAAATGGTTAATTTCTATTCACCTTCTATTTTTCATAGACTTGTCCAGCATTTAGAAAAATTAACTGTTTAGCTGTGGTTCAGGAACAAGTATGCTTGTGATTTTATTTTCCGTGTGTGTGTATGTGTGTGTGTGTGTGCATGCATGAGCTTCCTATAATGTATGTCCTGTGGGAAACTGACCATAAACTCTGATAAATAAGAATACCTGCTTAGGGCCTTAGTAGCCTGTCAGCTTCTCAGCATATACGATTCTGACCAATATGATGACAATTTTCAATTCGGATGTTGAAACAGACATTTGTCATTCTATTCAGCTGTCCAGCATCTGAATTGTCTGCCTATCTTTGGAGTAATATTCTGAGATCTTGTAAGTCTAGGGGGAAGAAGAACCAACCTTATATTATGGAAACTGAAAATGCCAGAGGCTTCCTTTCCCATCCTTTTTTGCCTCTGGGCTTAGAAATTCTGCCAGTCACAAGCACCTACCCCAGTGATGGAACTGGAGCCCTCTGGACCCAAAGCAGCAGAAAGTCATGAGTCTGTATGGGAGTGGTCATTCTCGGAGTACTAGAGCTTGCAGTGCCAGCTGCAGTACTCAGAGCTCAGTGTGGAAATAAGTTTCTTTAGCAGATCAGTTCTGTGTGTGATGTGGGCTGTTGTTTCTTCCAGGTATGTAACACTAAGCCTGGTTCTCCAGCCCTCCTGTTGATTCTGTGAAATGCCTAATTTTTTTTTCCACTCACATCAATCAAAGTCAAATTCTGTTGCTATTCAATACTACATAATGGTGATATACTTGTCATTTTGAAGTTGTTCTTCTCAGTGAAAGTCATTTATAGCTCCTTCCTTGCATTGTTGTAGGACATAGAGTTTTAATGGATTGCAAAAAATCAAAGGGCAACAGCTTGAACACTAAGTTTGGCCAGAAGAGAGACAGCTTCCAGCTGCCAGTAAGCATGGTCATAGTCCTGCAGTAATTACAGCAGATGGCTCAGGCCAGGTGGAGTCAGAGGATGCAGACTTCGACAGTTTCTTCTTGAGCAAGTTCACAAGCAGAGTTTGAGAGGAGAGGTCATCAAAGCAGAGAGCAACAGTCAGCAGAGATAACCTGGGATGAGACTAACAAACCTCAGTATGTAGAGTGGAACTAAGAGTCAAAAGGGAAATGGAAACTAACCAACATTAGCTATTAAAGGAGCTCTGTTAAGGTCAGAGTTCCTTAGGGGCTGTGGCTTTTATCACCTTATCGCCAGCACCTAGCATAGGCTTCACACTCATTAAGCTCTACTTGGTTCTCAGTAAACACTTTTTAAAGATTGTTCTGGTTGGTATCTAAGTAAAAGCATAAAGTGAAAAAAAAAAAGAAACTAACAAACACAAAATATTTTCTTGTTGCCTTTCCTTTGACGATGAAATGTGAAAGTTTATACTTTTAAAGAATATCCCACAAAAGTGATGCATGATTTTACTGAATGTGTTTTAAGTGTAAAATGCAAATAGTTCTCATCAGTTTATACAGATTCTATTAACTAATCTCTACTAGGGTGCTTTGTAAAAATCAATAAATAAACAAATGGAGAGAGAGAGAGAAAAAGAGAAAGAAACAAAGGGAGGAAGGAAGAAGGGAGAGAAGGAAGGAAGGGAGTGCAGGAGGAAGAAATAAAGGAAGAAAGGAAGAAAAGGGAAGAACACACACATGTCTAGAGGCACTGAAATGACAGAGCCCACAGGACTAGTCATGACCCTCACAGACCATCACAGCCACGGCTTTGTTCCAGAAACCCTGGCCAGCTCAACTGTGCAGGATGACTAGTCTACTTGAAAAAGCTACTTATTTAACACAGAGCCAAATTCAGGGAAGGCAATGCTAAATGTCATTGATATTTTTGAACTGTGGTGTTGGAGAAGACTCCTGAGAGTCCCTTGGACTGCAAGGAGATCCAACCAGTCCATCCTAAAGGAAAGTGAAAGTGAAAGTGAGGTTGCTCAGTCCTGTCCGACTCTTGGCGACCCCGTGGACTGTAGCCCACCAGGCTCCTCTGTCCATGGGATTTTCCGGGCAAGAGTACTGGAGTGGGGTGCCATTTCCTTCTCCAGGGATCCTAAAGGAAACCGGTCCTGAATATTCACTGGAAGGACTGATGCTGAAGCTGAAGCTCCAATACTTTGGCCACCTGATGCGAAGAATTGACTCATTGGAAAAGATTGAAGGCAGGAGGAGAAGGGGATGGCAGAGGATGAGATAGTTAGATGGCATCACTGACTCAACGGACATCAGTTTGAGTAAGCTCTGGGAGTTGGTGATGGACAGGGAAGCCTGGTGTGCTGCAGTCCATGGGGTTGCGAAGAGTTGAACACCACTGAGCGACTGAACTGAACTGACTGAATATCTGAATGACATTTAGCGTTGCCTTCGACAGAGAATGAAGGAATTAAAAATTAAAAAAAAAAAAGCAACATCAAAAAATCACAAAGCCAGACCTCAGCACTTAGAGTTTTGAAATTTCTATCTCACACTTGAAAGAATCGAAGTATAGCCTCCAAAAAGTTAGCTGTCTCTAAATTTGGCAAGTTTTAAAATGACCTTAACCTTAGAAAAATTATGTTCAGATCAGATCAGATCAGTTGCTCAGTCGTGTCCAACTCTTTGTGACCCCATGAATCGCAGCACGATGTTCAGTTAGGTTTATTTCTGAACTCATATTTTCCTTCAACATACATCAAAATGTAAGCTCCTTGAAGGCGAATGTCTAATTTATATGTTTGTCTCTATATTCCAAATGTCTAAGACAGGGCTTGATGTGACAGGTGTTAAAAAAAATTGCTTAAATGGACTGATAAATGAAAGAAACTCCTCTTTGGTCTTCAGCAAGCTGCTATTGTCTATATTTTGATTTTAGGACAAGGTCCAAAATCACTTGAATAAAGGTATAAATGGCTGAACAGTAGTTTAAAATAATTCCGTTACTATGACTATATTATTTGCCTTGGTATTATAGTATGTTGTATTGCTTCTACTGAAAATTATGAAATATGATAAAGATGCTAAACTTTTAGTTTATGCACACTGTATATTTTATATTTATTAAGTGAAAGCACAAGTGCAGAATCGTTCCCAGACGTTCAAAACAGGTAGAGAATGGGAAGAGTAAAGGAAAAGAGAAATTTTGATATGATAATGTTTTTCCTCACCCAGTAAAAAGATAGAGTTAGATAAAAATATTTTTGCCAAGTTGTCATCTTAGAGTACATTTGCAAAACACAAAAGCAGGTTTCAGCCTATTTTATAGATGAGTTTCTCATGACATTAAAATGAAAATGAAAGCTTAACACATTTGTATTCTGTCTCTGGCATGGCAATGCGTACTATTAACATCTTGTGAAAAGCTGCCTAGAGGTTTGAGGTGGCGGGGAGGACATGTGAGCACCTTGTTTGACTAATGAGTCATCATCCTTTAGCATCTGGAAGGCAGGAGGACCCTTTCTCAGATAGCAGTAGTTTCAAGGCAAATATAGAATGAATCAGAGTTTAGATGGGGGCATGAGGGACTCTGCATTTTTGGCTTCTGTAAAAATATTTTTACAAAGCTGAAATATTCTGCATTTAATTTTTAAAATTATTGCTGGTTTTTCATGTCACCGTAAATCCCCCGTTCCTCTTCATCCTTCATGCTATGCACGCAGAGACACCCAGACACAAGGCAACCATAGCGAACATGTAGGTCCTACTGTTTGAGGTAACCTTGTTAATCTTTCCAGAACCCAATGTCTTTAATCACTGTTTCTCCTTTGAGTTTTTGAGTGGCTTTTTATTGTGGCTGGTGGAAGACCCATCAACACTTAATAAGTAAAATGGCCTTTCAAATTTAAATAATGACTTTGATTTTTCAAATCATAATCAGAAAATGATGAATAAAGGGGAATTGGGAGAAATTTATTGTAAGTTTCAAAAGTCCCTTTTATAGGTACTCTGAGTACATGATTGAAATTATTTCTGTTTAAAATAGCTTACATAACTAAATGTTGAAATGGAAAAGTGGCAAGCAGCTATTTAATGAAAGTCATACTTTTGTGACTTTAAAGCTTGTAAAGGTATGTTTTAAGTCCAAATAAATACCATGGTTCAAGTGTTTGATAGACAATGCTCAAATTTTCTGATTCTGCTGAGGAGTCACAGAAATTCCTCTTTTTGAGCCCACTCCACTCAAATAACATTGCCATTGTTTTTATCTATTTATTTTTTTGGGGTGCACTGGGAGGCATGTGGAACTTCCGTGCCCAAGCATTGAACCAGTGGCCGCTGCAGTGGAAACGCAGAGTCCTAACCATTGGACCACCAAGGGTAAATCCTGCCATTGTCCTTAGTAGCACGCTCACAGCATCTTAGCATCTCACCACTGGGCGACAGGGCATGACAAAGCCTCTCCTGGCCACTGCTTCATTTTTTAAGTCTGGGTCTTTGCCTCTTTTGTGCATTTCTTCAGATTATTTGTTGACTGTTAAGTATTTCTGAGGAAGAAGGTGTTATTTACAATCTGGCCAAATTGTCACTTTTATGGTTGTTTTACCTGACCTGCCCAAAATGATTAGAGGGGAAGGAAAAGTGGATATTAGACTTTCTGAACCTTATATTTTAATAAAAATGGAAAACAAGTCTAACTTGTCATTTTCCACACCCCATCTCCCACTAAAAAAAAAGTTTTTTTTTTTGTCCCAACTTATGTGAAAGAGGCTGTCACAATGAACTTTTCTGTGTTACAAGCCAATTTAAAGCTTAATGGAGTGTATATGTGTGTTTACTTTTTATTGGACTATAGATGCTTTACAATGTTGTGTGAATTTCTACTGCACAGCAAAGTGAATCAGCCATATGTTTACATACCCTTCTTTTTTGGATTCCTTCCCATTTAGGTCACCACAGAACATTGAGAAGACTTCCCTGTGCGATAGAGTAGGTTCTTATTAGTTTTCTTTTTTATTTATAGTAGTGTATATATGTCAACCCCAATCTCCCAACTGATAAATTGGATCCCATCAAGATAAAGTAAATTTTAAAATAATAAAATTATTATTACTCATTATCTTCATTTCCCTGGTCGTTCAGCTGGTAAAGAATACACCTGCAATGTGGAAGATGTGGGTTTGATCCCTGGGTTGGGAAGATCCCCTGGAGAAGGGAACAACTACTTATTTCAGTATTCTGACCTGGAGAATTCCATGGACTGTATAGATCATGGGGTTGCAAAGAGTTGGACACAACTGAGCAATTTTCACTTTGATTATCTTCTGCCTATCTCCATTCGTACCCCTTAAAAATGAATTCTTCAAAAACTGGTGTCTATTAACCTCTTGGTTTTACTTGCTAACCTCCAGTAGATGATTTGATGAGCAGCTGGGATGCTCTATATCTAAAATCCCAAGCAAGATATAGAAAAAACTAAAGAAAAGAGGAGTACATAAACTGGACAAATTCCTTCTGTTAACTGATAGTTGGTAATACCAGCTATGAAATATCTATTTTCAGGTGAATATACCAAATTTATTCGTGTCAAAGTAGAAGATTGAAAGTGAGCTTCCCCAGTAGCTCAGTGGTAAAGAATCTACCTGCAAAGCAGGAGATGGGGATTCGATCCTTGGAGGTTCCATCCCTGAGTTGGGAAGATCCCCTGGAGGAGAGCATGATAACCCACTCTAGTATTCTTGCCTGGAGAATCCCATAGATAGAAGAGCCTGACGGACTACAGTCCACGGGGTTGCAAAGAGTCAGACATAAATGAAGTGACTTGGCAGGCAGGCAGAAGATTGAAATAATAATCCCATCTGCTTCTTTGTGCTCCACCCATTTAATTATTACAGGTATCCCCAAAGCAGAGTAAGAATTAACACAATGCAGTTCATATGTAAAAACGGTGGAATTTAACAATTGTTAAAATGAACGCTTGGCAGAAATGCAATAAAATATCGGGCAACAAGGACATGCTTTTCAGATCCCTGACTCTTTCAGTTGCCTTCTGCTTAACTCAGATTCCTTGGTGCAGCTGAATTCATAACTCACATCTTTTCTTCTCTCATTGCTTAAAGTTGTAGCTGAAACTATGATGTAAGGAGGCATCATACTGACCCTGTCGACCCCACATAACTTAAAGGAGCAAATGGCCCATTCTCTTCCCTTCCTATCTAGTCTGTTTACTCATGGATATGTCAGGGAGGCAAGGCCTTCTTTCAGGACACGGGGATCTTGGATGATATATTTGCCTTCATTAGTGTAGCCAGTTGACTGGGAGCACCTCACAAGCACTTTGACCTGATTGTATTATAACAACTATTAGTATCCTTCAGCCCTAATGTTCTGCAAAACAAAAAACCATATGTAAGGCCTCTTCAGGTGTTGTGATAAGCCACATGAAGAAATGAACAAGCTTTAAATCCCTGCAGGCAGCTTTGAAACAAAGAACACACTTTTGAAAAATGTAAACTTAGTAGCCCCATGGCTTTTATTCAGTTCAGTTCAGTTGCTCAGTCATGTCTGACTCCTTGCGACCCCATGGACTGCAGCACATCAAGCTTCCCTGTCCATCACCAACTCCCAGAGCTTGCTCAAACTCATGTTCCTTGAGCCAGTGATGCCGTCCAACCATCTCATCCTCTGGTGTGCCCTTCTCCTCCCGCCTTCAATCTTTCCCGGCATCAGGGTCTTTTCCAGTGAGTCAGTTCTTTGCATCAGGTGACCAAAGTATTGGAGTTTCAGCTTCAGCATCAGTCCTTCCAATGAATATTCAGGACTGGTTTCCTTTAGGATAGACTGGTTTGATCTCTTTGCAGTCCAAGGGACTCTCAAGAGTCTTCTCCAACACCACAGTTCAAAAGTATCAGTTCTTCGGCACTCAGCTTTCTTATGGTCCAACTCTCATATCCATACATGACTACTGGAAAAACCATAGCTTTGACTAGATGGATTTTTGTAAGTTTATTAGGTATTTTTAATTGCCTTGTTTTATTGTATAAGTATGCCTAAATATATCTCAATTTGTCAATGAAACACTAAAATGTGTGTTCTTTTCTTTAATAATGACAAAAGACACCATAACCAGCTCAAAAAGTTCATGGAAAAAAATATTTTGATCATACGAATGAGAATCATGTCTACCTCAGTCTAAATTTATTTGAATGTAATGAAAAATAACTAATAGAATAGAAGTCATGACCGGGGAGGTGATAAGATGCACCGCCCATCTGGGGAGAGTGCGCTCGCCAAGCACCTGGTCGCCTGAGCTACTCGGACCTGGGAAGGGCACAAAACACAGGCCCAACCAAATCTGTGCCTTTGTGGAATACCCGAGAACCTGAACCTGAGTGACTTAGACCTGGGAAGTGCATGCAAACCAGGGCCCACTTTAGAGAGTTCCCCTGCAGAGCAACCTGGAGCCTGAGCAGAGTAGACCGTGAAAGCACACACGCCGTGAGTGGGGGCAAACCCAGTGTGGTCCATACACTGCAAGCACTCCCCACACATACCAGTGATATTTGTTTGCAGTGTTCCTCCCTCCCCACAGCACAACTGAACAAGTGAGCCTAAATAAGAGACCACTTTTGCCCCCTTGTGTCAGGGCAGAAATTAGACACTGAAGAGACTTGCAAACAGAGGAAGCCAAAATAAACAAAGAAGAGGGAACCACTTTGGAACTGATAGGTGCAACAGATTAAAACCCTGTAGTTAATACTGACTACATTGGAAGGGGCCTATAGACCTTGAGAAGAAGTATAAGCTGGAATAAGGAACTATCTGAAACTGAACTGACCCCAAACTGCCCTCAACAGCTCCAGAGATATTCTTAGATATATTTTACTATTATCATTTTTTGAATTTAAAAAATTTTAAAGTTCCTTATTACTCCTTAATTTTCATTTTTATAACCTACTATTACCTTGCAAAAAAAGACCCTATTTTTAAAGCAAATTTCATATTTTTTATAATTTTTGTAATTTAAAAAAAATTGTATTTTTGAGAGTCTATCCTCTACTTTAGACTTTTAATCTTTGCTTTTTAGTATTTGTTATCAATTTTGTTCCTTTAAGAATCCAGTGTTCAGTATCCATTTTTACTTAAGAGTGTGATTACTGGCTTGATTGCCCTCTCCCCCTTCTGACTCTTGTTTTTCTCCCCTAGGTCACCTCTATCTCCTCCCTCCCCCTTCTCTTCTCTACCCAACTCTGTGAATCTCTTTGGGTGCTCTGGGCTGTGGAGAACACTTAAGGAACTGATTACTGGCTAGATCTATCTCTCTCCTTTTGACTTCCCTGCTTCTCCTCCTCGTCACCTCTATCTCCTTCCTCCCTCTTCCTCTCTATATAACTCTGTGAACATCTCTGAGTGGTCCAGACTGTGGAGAGCACATAGGGAATTGATTACTGGCTAGAATGCTCTCTCCCCCTTTGATACCCCCTATTCTCCTCCTGGTCACCTCTACCTCCCTCCTCCCTCTTCTCTTCTCCATGTAACCATGTGAACCTCTCTGGGTGTCCCTCACTGTGGAGAATCTATTCTCCATTAACCTAGAAGTCTTATCATTGGTGTGGTGTGGATGGAGAAGTCTTGATGCTACTGTAAGAATAAGACTGAAAGCCAGAGGCAGAAGGCTTAAATCCAAAACTTGAGAACACCAGAAAACTCCAGACTCCCAGGAATGTTAATCAACAAGAGCTCATCCAAAAGCCTCCATACTTACACTGAAACCAAGCTCCACCCAAGAGCCCACAAGTTTCAGAGCAGGACATACCAAACTAATTCTCCAACAATGCAGGAACATAACCCTAAGCATTAAAATGCAAGTGACCAAAAGTCACACCAAACCCATAGACACCTTAAAACTCACTACTGGACACTTCATTGCACTCCAGAGAGAAGAGATCCAGCTTCACCCACCAGAACACCAACATAAGCTTCCCTAACCAGATAACAGTGACAAACCGTTCGTCTAACTCCACCCACAGGGAGCAGGATCCAGAATAAAGAGGAACCACACACTTCCAGCATACAGAAAGGCCACCCCAAACACAGCATTCTAAACAAGATGAAAATGCAGAGAAATATTCAGCAGGTAAAGAAACACGATAAATGCCCACCAAACCAAACAAAAGAGGAAGAGATAGGGAGTCTACCTGAAAAAGAATTCAGAAGAATGAAAGCAAAAATGATCCAAAATCCTGAAAACAAAATGGAGTTACAGATAAATAGTCTGGAGACAAGGATTGAGAAGATGCAAGAAATGTTTAACAAGGACCAGAAAAAATAAAAGAGAGTCAATCAATAAAGAATAATGCAATAATTGAGATAAAAAACACTCTGGAGGGAGCCAACAGTAGAATAACTGAGGCAGAAGATAGCATAAGTGAGGTAAGATAGAATTATAGATAAGATAAGATAGAATGGTGGAAATAAATGAAGCAGAGAGGAAAAAAGAAAAAAGAATTAAAAGAAATAAGGACAACCTCAGAGACCTCTGGGACAATGTCAAATGCCCCAACATTTGAATCATAGGAGTCCCAGAAGAAGAAGACAAAAAGAAAGGCCATGAGAAAATACTTGAGGAGATAATAGTTGAAAACTTCCCTAAAATGGGGAAGGAAATAGTCACCCAAGTCCAAGAAACCCAGAGAGTTCCAAACAGGATAACCCAAGGTGAAACATCCCAAGACATCTATTAATCAAATTAATGAAGATCAAACACAAAGAACAAATATTAAAAGCAGCAAGGGAAAAACAACAAATAAAACACAAGGGGATTCCCATAAGGATAAAAGTTGATCTTTCAATAGAAACTCTTCAGGACAGAAGGGAATGGCAGGACATACTTAAAGTGATGAAAGAGAAAAACCTACAGCCCAGATTACTTTACCCAGAGAGGATCTCATTCAAATATGAAGGAGAAATCAAAAGCTTTACAGACAAGCAAAAGCTGAGAGAATTCAGCACCACCAACCAGCTCTTCAACAAATGCTAAAGGATCTTCTCTAGACAGGAAGCACAGAAAAGGTGTATAAACTCAAACTCAAAATGACAAAGTAAATGGCAATGGAATCATACTTATCAATAATTACCCAACCAAGTTTAATGTAAATGGGTTTAATGCCCCAACCAAAAGACAAAGACTTGCTGAATGGATAAAAAAATAAGACCCCTATATATGCTGTCTACAAGAGACCCACCTCAAACCAAGGGACATGTACAGACTGAAAGTAAAGGGCTGGAAAAAGATATTTCATGCAAATGGAGACCAAAAGAAAGCAGGAGTAGCAATACTCATATTAGATAAAATAGACTTTGACATAAAGGCTGTGGAAAGAGACAAAGAAGGACACTACATAATGATCAAAGGATCAATCCAAGAAGAAGATATAACAATTATAAATATATATGCAACCAACATAGGAGCACTGCAATATGTAAGGCAAATGCTAACAAGAATGAAAGGGGAAATTAATAATAACACAATAATAGTGGGAGACTTTAATACCCCACTCACACCTATGGATAGATCAACTAAACAGAAAATTAAAAAGGAAACACAAACTTTAAATGATACAATAGACCAGTTAGACCTAGTTGATATCTATAGGACATTTCACCCCCAAACAATGAATTTCACCTTTTTCTCAAGTGCACACAGAACCTTCTCCAGGATTAATTACATCCTGGGCTATAAATCTAGCCTTGGTAAATTCAAAAAATTGAAATCATTCCAAGTATCTTTTCTGATCACAACGTGGTAAGATTAGATGTCAACTACAGCGAAAAAACTATTAAAAATACAAGTATATGGAGGCTAAATAACACGCTTCTGAATAACCAACAAATCACAGAAGAAATCAAAATATACATAGAAACGAATGAAAATGAAGACACAACAACCCAAAACCTATGGGATTTAGTAAAAGCAGTGCTAAGGGGAAGGTTCATCGCAATACAAGCTTACCTCAAAAAACAAGAGAAAAATCAAATAACTTAACTCAACACCTAAAGCAACTAGAAAAAGAAGAAGTGAAGAACCCCAAGTAGAAGGAAAGAAATCATAAAAATTAGGGCAGAAATAAAAGAAAAAGGAACAAAGGAGACTATAGCAAAAATCAACAAAACTAAAAACTGGTTCGTTGAGAAGATAAATAAAATAGACAAACCATTAGCCAGACTCATCAAGAAAATAAGGGAGAAGAATCAAATCAACAAAATTAGAAATGAAAATGGAGAAATCACAACAGACAACATAGAAATACAAAGGATCATAAGAGACTACTATCAGCAACCATATGCCAATAAAATGGACAACTTGGAAGAAATGGACAAATTCTTAGAAACATATAACTTTCCAAAACTGAACCAGGAAGAAATAGAAAATCTTAACAGACCCATCACAAGCATGGAAATTAAAACTATAATCATAAATCTTCTAGCAAACAAAAGCCCAGGACTAGATGGCTTCACAGCTGAATTCTACCAAAAATTTAGAGATGAGCTAACACCTATCCTACTCAAACTCTTCCAGAAAATTGCAGAGGAGGGTAAACTTCCAAACTCATTCTAAGAGGCCACCATCACCCTAATACCAAAACCAGACAAAGATACCACACACAAAAAAAGAAAACTACAGGCCAATATCACGGATGAACATAGATGCAAAAATCCTTAACAAAATTCTAACAAACAGAATCCAACAACATATTAAAAAAATCATACATCATGACCAAGTGGGCTTTATCCCAGGAATGTGAGAATTCTTCAATATTTGCAAATCAATCAATGTGATACACCACATTAACAAATTGAAAGATAAAAACTATATGATTATCTCAATAGATGAAGAGAAAGCCTTTGACAAAATTCAGCACCCATTTATGACAGAAACCCTCCAGAAAGCAGGCGTAGAAGGAACATACCTCAACATTAAAAAAGCCATATATGATAAATCCACAGTAAACATTATCCTCAATGGTGAAAAACTGAAAGCATTTCCACTAAAATCAGGAACAAGATATGGGTGCCCACTTTCACCACTACTATTCAACATAGTTTTGGAAGTTTTAACCACAGCAATCAGAGAAGAAAAAGAAATGAAAGGAATCCAGACTGGAAAAGAAGAAGTAAAACTCTCATTGTTTGCAGATGACATGATCCTCTACATAGAAAACCCTAAAGACACCACAGAAAATTTCTAGAGCTAATCAATGAATATAGTAAAGTTGCAGGATATAGAATTAATATGCAGAAATCCCTTGCATTCCTATACACTAACAGAAAACAGAAAGAGAAATTAAGGAAATTATTCCATTCACCATTGCATCGAAAAGAATAAAATACTTAGGAATAAATCTACTTAAAGAAACAAAAGACCTATATATAGAAAACTATAAAACACTGATGAAAGAAATCAAAGATGACACAAATAGATGGAGAAATATACCATGTTTGTAGATCAAAAGAATCAATATAGTGAAAATGAGTATACTTCCCAAAGCAATCTATAGATTCAATACAATCCCTATCAAGTTACCAATGGTATTTTTCAGAGAACTAGAACAAATAATTTCACAATTTGTATGGAAACACAAAAAAACCCAAATAGCCAAAGCAATCTTGAGAAAGAAGAATGGAACTGGAGGAATCAACCTGCCTGACTTCAGACTATACTACAAAGCTACAATCATCAAGACAGTATGGTACTGGCACAAAGACAGAAATGCAGATCAATGGAACAAAATAGAAAGCCCAGAGATAAATCCACGCACCTTTGGACACCCTATCTTTGACAAAGGAGGCAAGAATATACAATGTCTTTAACAAGTGTGCTGGGAAATCTGGTCAACCTCTCGTAAAAGAATGAAACTAGAACACTTTCTAACACCATATACAAAAATAAACTCAAAATGGATTAAAGATCTAAACAGAAGACCAGAAACTATAAAACTCCTAGAGGAAAACATAGGCAAAACACTCTCTGACATAAATCACAGCAGGATCCTCTATGACCCACCTCCCAGAGTAATGGAAATAAAAGCAAAAATAAACAAATGGGACCTAATTAAACTTAAAAGCTTTTGCACAACAAAGGAAACTATAAGCAAGGTGAAAAGACAGCCTTCAGAATGGGAGAAAATAATAGCAAAGGAAGCAACTGACAAAGAATTAATCTCAAAAATATACAAGAAACTCCTGCAGCTCAATTTCAGAAAAATAAACGACCCAATAAAAAATGGGCCAAAAAACCAAACAGACATTTCTTCAAAGGAGACATACAGATGGCTAACAAACACATGAAAAGATGTTCAACATCACTCATTACCAGAGAAATGCAAATCAAAACCACAATGAAGTACCATCTCACGCCAGTCAGAATGGCTGCTATCAAAAACTCTACAAACAATAAGTGCTGGAGGGGGTGCAGAGAAAAGGGAACCCTCTTACACTGTTGATGGGAATGCAAACTAGTACAGCCACTATGGAGAACAGTGTGGAGATTCCTTAAAAAACTGGAAATAGAACAACCATATGACCCAGCAATCCCACTGCTGGGCATACACACCGAGGAAACCAGAATTGAAAGAGACACGTGTACCCCAAAGTTCATTGCAGCACTGTTTGCAATAGCTAGGACATGGAAGCAAACTTGATGTCCATCGGCAGGCAAATGCATAAGAAAGCAGTGGCACACATACACAATGGAATATTACTCAGCCATTAAAAAGAATGCATTTGAATCATTTCTAATGAGGTAGAAGAAACTGGATTCTATTATACAGAGTGAAGTAAGTCAGAAAAACACCAATACAGTATACTAATGCATATATATGGAATTTAGAGAGATGGTAACGATGACCCTATATGCAAGACAGCAAGAGACACAGATGTAAAGAACAGTCTTTTGGACTTTGTGGGAGAAGGTAAGATGGGATGATTTGAGAGAATAGAACTGAAACATGTATATTATCTTATGTGAAACAGATCACCAGTCCAGGTTCAATGCATGAGACAGGGTGCTCAGGGCAGGTGCACTGGGATGACCCTGAGGGATGCAATGGGATGGGAGGTGGGAGGGGGGTTCATGATGGGGAACACATGTACACCCATGGCTGATTCATGTCAATGTATGGCAAAAAGCACTACAATATTGTAAAGTAATTAGCCTCCAATTAAAATAAATTAATTTTTAAAAAAGGAGTCATGATAACTCAGATCATTTGCATTTGAATTTGTGCATGAAAAACAAGCTAAGCCAACCCTGTAGAAGCATTACAAGTTGAGGCTGTAATATTAGTATCTTTGGTTGTGACTAAATTCATTTTTTTTTTTTCTCCCTAAGTTCTGGGCTAAAGTTTGTGAATGTACTAAGTGTCCTGAGAAGCCATCTGTCTATTTGGGTGGAGAATGGCTGAAACTGTCTATAGAGATGATGTTTTTGTTGTGTTCTATGTAATCAAAGTTCATTTCTTTTCAGAGTCAAAGAAACTTCCAAGTTTTTGATACACATCTTAGACCTGTCCACCAGCCACTGGGAATGACAACGCTCCTGACATTTTCAAGGGATGTCCAATGTCTTAAGTGTCTCTTTTTTTTTGTTTCGGCATACGGATGTTATCTGCGGATCCTATACTTACATTTAATTCTCTTTAAAATTTGTTTTATTCTGTTTAGCCCAATTTAATAATCATTTTCAGAGAATTTCTTGTATACTTATTTTACTTTATCACATCATCTTTCGAGTAACTCAGTTAATATTTACTTAAACTCCCTTTAACCTTTAATGAAATGCCTAGGATGTAGTTTCAGAAAAGAAAAGGCATAAAATATTTTAGGCTAATTGCATTGTTTTCCTCTCAGCAAATAGTTGGGCAGATATAAAAGTAACCATAACCTGACTATTATTAACTTCTTCAGAGCAGATTCTTAATTTTGTTCATCATTGTATTCCCAGAACCCAGTGAATGTCATATTTAGGGCTCATTAATGTGTTTTCTTTTTTTTTGTTTCCCAGCCAATGCATGGATTTGAGGGGCTTCCCGGGGTGGGGGGGTGCAGTGGTAAAGAATCCTCCTGCAATGCAAGAGATGCAACAGCTGTGGGTTTGATGCCTGGGTCAGGAAGATCCCCTGGAGGAGGAAATGCCAATCCACTCCAGTATTCTTGCCTGGAAAATTCTATAGACAGAGGAACCTAGCGGTCTACAGTCTGTGGGGTTGCAAAGAGTCAGACACGACTTAGGAACTACACAACAACAGCAATCAAAGATTCACCCAGACAACATTAATAAAAGATGGCAACATATAGCCTACCTGGAGAGAAAACTCAACATGCATAGAGGTGAGCATTGGTCTGATTTTAATTTGTGATCCAAAAAAAGAAAAAAGTTCAGGAGTAGCACAGTTTTATATTTGGATATTGCACCCAAGTGAATAGGGACAGGTAGCTTTATTTACAAAGCAATTAACAAGATAATCAAAGCCAAGCCAAGGCTAGGCTGTATTGTGGTGTGAAAGATACCATAAACATTGTTTGCATCTGTGTGTAGACAGCTGTTCAGCTATAACAACTGTAGCAGGCTTGAATATGCTCCTTCATTCTTTCAAAGTAATTGCAGCTCGATTATGAATCAGTGAACACAATATATCCAGTCACTTGACAGAGGCAGTAATAGGCTAAATTAATAGAATAAGAGACTTAACCAAAGACCAAGGTTATGTGTATGGCTGTATCAAATCTAATATAAATTTAATCCACAGGGGAAAATAGTCATTTCACAGATACATGAATACATTTAAGCCATTAGGATTTACAAAAATAAAATGCTACTTCAGTCATTTGAGTTTCACATCTGCATTTTTTTCTTAAATTGCATGTCTATATGTATATGTCATAATCAAGATTTACTAATATTTGAATTTTGTACTTCTGCTGCATACTTTTTTTATGAAATAAGATAAATATACAGATGAAGTGGATGTCACTTTTGTCCTGTGTGTCCCAGTTCTGTTATCCAAAACTAAACCAATCAGAGAGTTCAGTTGCTCAGTTGTGTCCAACTATTTGTGACCCCATGGACTACAGCATGCCAGGCTTCCCAGTCCATCACCAACTCCTGGAGGTTGCTCAAACTGTTGTCCATCGAGTCAGTGATGCCATCCATCCATCTCATCCTCTGTTGACCTCTTCTCCTCTTGCCTTCAATCTTTCCCAGCATCAGGGTCTTTTCCAATGAGTCAGTTCTTCGCATCAGGTGGCCAAAGTATTGGAG
>NW_011494620.1:2626385-2638721 GCF_000754665.1 Bison bison bison | reverse complement strand
ATCCTCTGTTGACCTCTTCTCCTCTTGCCTTCAATCTTTCCCAGCATCAGGGTCTTTTCCAATGAGTCAGTTCTTCGCATCAGGTGGCCAAAGTATTGGAGTTTCAGTTTCAGCATCAGTCCTTCCAGTGAATATTCAGGACTGATTTCCTTTAGCACTGACTGGTTTGATCTCCTTGCAGTTCAAGGGACTCTCAAGGGTCTTCTCCAACAATACAGTTCAAAAGCATCAATTCTTTGGTGCTCAGTTCGGTTCAGTTGCTCAGTGGTGTCTGACTCTTGCAACCCCATGGACTGCAGCATGCCAGGCTTCTCTGTTCAACACCAACTCCCTGAGTTTGCTCAAACTCATGCCCATGGAGTCAGTGATGCTATCAAACCATCTCATCTTCTGTGGTCCCCTTCTCTCCTGCCTTCAATCTTTCCCAGCATCAGGGTCTTTTCCAGTGAGTCAGTTCTTCGTATCAGGTGGCCAAAGTATTGGAGTTCAGCTTCACCATCAGTCCTTCCAATGAATATTCAGGACTGATTTCCTTTAAGATGGACTGGTTTGATCTCCTTGCAGTCCAAGGGACTCTCAAGAGTCTTCTCCAACACCACAGTTCAAAAGCATCAATTCTTCGGTGCTCAGCTTTCTTTATAGTCCAACTCTCGCATCTATACATGACTACTGGAAATACCGTAGCTTTGACTAGATGAACATTTGTTGGCAAAGTAATGTCTCTGCTTTTTAATATGCTGTCTAGGTTGATCATAACTTTTCTTCCAAGGAGCCAAGTGTCTTTTAATTTCATGGCTGCGGTCACCATCTGTAGTGATTTTGGAGCCCAAGAATAAAGTCTGTCACTGTTTCCATTGTTTCTCCATCTATTTGCCATGTAGTGATGGGAATGGATGCCTTGATCTTAGTTTTTTGAATGTTGAGTTTTAAGCCAGATTTTTCACACTCCTCTTTCATCTTCATGAAGAGGCTCTTTAGTTCCTCTTCACTTTCTGCCATAAGGGTGGTATCAACTGCACATCTGAGGTTATTGATATTTCTCCTGGCAATCTTGATTTCAGCTTGTGTTTCATCCAGCCTGACATTTTGCATGATGTACTCTGCATTCTTGACATATTGTCAAGAACATGTACATACACATATTCTTGACATATTGTCAAGAACAGACATATACATAGCCTTGACATATTCCTTTCCTGACTTGGAACCAGTGTGTTTTTCCATGTCTGGTTCTAACTGTTGCTTACTGACCTGCATACAGATTTCTCAGGAGGCAGGTAAGGTGGTCTGGTAGTCCCATCTCTTGAAGAACTTTCCACAGTTTGTTCTGATCCACACAGTCAAAGGCTTTGGCACAATAAATAAAGCAGCAGTAAATGTTTTTCTGGAATTCTCTTTTTTGATGATCCAACAGATGCTGGCAATTTGATCTCTGGTTCCTCTGTCTTTTCTAAATCCAGCTTGAACATCTAGAAATTCATGGTTCACATACTGTTGAAGCCTGTCTTGGAGAATTTTGAGCATTACTTTGCTAGCATGTGAGATGAGTACAATTGTGTGGTAGTTTGAACATTCTTTGGTATTGCCCTTCTTTGGGATTGGATTGAAAACTGATCTTTTCCAGTCCTGTAGCCACTGCTGAGTTTTCCAAATTTGCTGGCATATTGAGTGCAGCACTTCATCAGCGTCATCTTTTAGGATTTGAAAACCCCATATCATGAATGTAAGACCCTTTAACCTATTCAAATTGATACACACAGACATAGGTATTCATTTTATCCATTTTCTTGTGTGTAGACATGGCTTGTTCTCACTTTTTTATTTCAAGAATTGTTGCCATGAAGAGCTCCATAAATGTCTTCTGTTATGCATGGGCAGCCATTCTCAAATATATTAAACATTGACAAGTTGTTCCAAAGTGACTGTACTTGATTACCTCCCAATTGCAATGTACTAGATTTTCTTATTCTCAAAAAAACTTCACAAAAATGTTGAGTTGCCAAAGTTTTAAAAATAGTGGTCTGGGTTTTTTTTTTTTTTTTTGGCATGCAAATCTAATTATAAGGCAATGGCATTTCACTATTTCTTAGATTTTTTTCTTTAATTACTAGTGATGTAAATACCTGTTCATATACAATTGGCTATTGGGTTTCCTTTCTTTTTTTTTTTTTCTTTTGGAATTACCTTTTCAAATCCTTTGATTGCTTTTGCATTACCTCTTTTTTCCCCCTTGGGTTTAATCAATGCCTATCTATACTACGTGTTATAGATATCTTTTCCCAGAATATAACTTGCCTTTTTGTTTTGTTGGGTCTTTTTATTTTTGGCAAAAGGAGTGTATATTTTGATTTAGTGGAAACTACTTGTTTTTCCTCTGTGACTTGTATTTGTGGGTTCTTCTCTAAGGATTCTTTCTCTACTTACTCCAATATTGTAAATGCATCCTTTATTTTATTCCAACAGTTTAGTGTTTATGTTCACATTTAGATCTTTGACTCAGTATGATTATTGTTTTGTGTGAAATAAAGTTCTATTTATATTTTTAAAGAAAAATGAGTCATCTTAATATAGATGTTTCTTTCCCTTTAAAGATTAAAATGTTCTGCCTCTCATTCTTCAAGGCCCTCACATATTGCTTGCTGTCTCTATGATCTCTAATC
Organism: Bison bison bison; assembly: GCF_000754665.1. Classification (NCBI taxonomy): domain Eukaryota; kingdom Metazoa; phylum Chordata; class Mammalia; order Artiodactyla; family Bovidae; genus Bison; species Bison bison. Next base: position 2,636,061 of record NW_011494620.1, on the reverse strand, counting down.
TTATCCATTTTTTAATTGAAACTTCATTGATAAAATATAATATTAATTATTACTTCCCAGATGGTGTTAATGGTAAAGAATCCACCTGCCAGTGCAGGAAACAAGAGATGCAGTTTCAATCCCTAGATTAGGAAGGTCACCTGGAGGAGGGCATGGCAACCCACTCCAGGACTCTTACCTGGAGAATCTCATGGACAGAGGAACCTGGAGGGCTACAGTCCATGGGGTCACAAAGAGTCAGACATGACTGAAATGACTTAGCATGCATACTAATGCATTGGTGGGTGAGTCTCTATGCTTTACTTTTTCTTGAAATAGATCTTTATGCCTTTAGTCTTTGTTATTCTTTAGAATTAGTTTCTCCAACATGGAAATCCTATATCAAGTGAAACCTTATATCAATGTTGATTTGAGAGTTTTATTAAGTGAAATGGATTATTTTGGTGAGAAGCAACATTATTTTGGTGATATTTTGGAAATATCACTGCACTTCCCATCCATAAGTTCATCTAGGTACTGGGAATGGAACACAGCAGTGAAGAAGAAAGACAGTTACTGTCCTGATGAAATTTGGGAGGGAAAAGAGAAGAGACCATCAACAGACAAATAGACAAGTAAACATATAGAACATCAGATGGCAAATCATGCTATGGAGAAACAGAAAACAGAATAAAGAGGACAGAGAGCAAAAGAGAGCACCCTGTTCTGTAAGAAAGTAATAAAAATGGGACATTTGAACCAATGGCTAAGTAGTCAGTATTTGAAGGAAGGAGATTTCAAAGAGAGGGAACCATATAAACTTGAGTGGTGAGCTCAAGAGAGAGAAAAAAGACTGGGGCAAAGTGAGTGAGGGTAGCACAGGAGATGAGGTTCAAAGGGCACTGTTGACCAGATCTGAGGCCTTGTAGAGATCTGTTGCGACCTCTGCTTTGTTCTAAAGGAAAAGGAAGACATTGGCAAGCTTTGGACGAATCTAGCTCACATTGTAAATGGATCCCTCTGGCTGCTGGAGATAAGAATATTGCAGAAGGAAAGAAATCAGCTGTGAAACTAGTGCAACCATCCAGATAAAAAAGATGGCCTCGTTTTATGTTTTTCAGGAGTGATTATTTTTTTATTTCCAAAGTATTCTTCCATTACCTATGTCAGATATTATGCTTATATTGAGGAGATATTCATTTACTATATATTTTCTATTTTGTTATTGCTGTTATACAGAAATGCCCATAAAAATTTATAAATGTTAACCTTGTCACCTCTTTTATTGGTTTTATTACTTTACAGAATTTTTCTTGGCTTTTTCAGGTAGACCATCATGAGCGTGTTATGTGCTAAGCCACTTTAGTCATATCTGACTCTTTGTGACCCCATGGACTGTAGCCCATCAGGCTTCTCCAGAGGGGGTTGCCATGCCTTCCTCCAGGGGATCTTCCTGACTCAGGGATCGAACCCACTTCTCTTAGGTCTCCTGTAATGGCAGGCAAGATTTTTACCACTAGCTCCACCTGGGAAGCTTCTTTAGGCAAATGTAAATATTCAGTCCATAGCACTCTCTTAATTTGCTTTTATAGTGAATTATATCAATTTCTTTTTCTGATAATAAACCATCCTTATAGTCCTAGAATAAATTACCTGGTTATGATGCATATTTTTAATACACAGTTGCATTCTTTCTAGAATTTTATTAATATATTTGTATTTATATAAGTAAGTTAAATTTGGTTATATAATTTTCTTGTATTGTCCTTATTCAATTTTCATGTCAAGTTGATTTCATAATACTCCATAAAATAAGCATTCATGTTTCATGCATCATAATGAGTTAGCTTGATTTTTTATATTTTTAATACTTGAAAGCAATTTCTAAAGAGCAGAAAATTTTTGCTCCTTTAAAGCATGATAATATTTACCTCTGAAACTGGACCAAAGGAAAAGATGGTTTTTACTATACTAGAATGAAGAATTTCTTGTCTTCAAAAGCCACAAATGAAAACAGTGAAATAAAAAGCTAAATGGTGAATGAAGATATTTGAAACATACATAACTGATGACAACCTATATTCAGAAAATACATGAAATGTCATTTCAAAATTAATATGGAAAGACAATGTAGTACAAGAATATATACATTACAAGAGAGAAGACCCAAATAGACATTATACATACAGATGGTTGTTCAGTTCAGTTCAGTTGCTCAGTCATGTCCAACTCTTTGTGAACCCATGGACTGCAGCATTTTGGGCCTCCCTGTCCATCGCCAACCTCTTGAGTAACATGAGTTACTCAAACTCATCTCCATGGAGTCAGTGATGCCATCCAACCATCTCATCCTCTGTTGTCCCCTTCTCCTCCTGCCTTCAATCTTTCCCAGCATCAAGGTCTTTTCCAATGAGTCAGTTCTTTGCATCAGGTGGCCAAAGTATTGGAATTTCAGCTTCAGCATCAGTCCTTCCAATGAATATTCAGGACTGATTTCCTTTATGACTGACTAGTTGGATCTCCTTGCAGTCCAAGGGACTCTCAAGAGTCTTCTCCAACACCACAGTTCAAAAGCATCAATTCTTCAGTGCTCAGCTTTCTTTATAGTCTAATTCTCATATCCATACATGACTACTGGAGAAACCATAGCTTTGACTAGACAGACCTTTGTTGGTAAAGTAATGTCTCTGCTTTTTAATATGCTGTCTAGGTTGATCATAACTTTTCTTCCAAGGACCAAGCATCTTTAAATTTCATGGTTGCAGTCACCATCTGCAATTTGGAGCCCAATCCATCAACAGGAAATTGGATTAAAGATTTACTGAACTTGGCCCTGCTCATCAGAACAAGACCCAATTTCCCCCTCAGTCAGTTTCTCCCATCAGGAAGCTTCCATAAGCCTTTTACCCTTCTCCATCAGAGGGCAGACAGACTGAAAACCACAATCACAGGAAAATAACCAATCTGATCACATGGGCCACAGTCTTATCTAATTCAATGAAACTATGAGCCATGCCATGTTGGGCCACCCAAGGCGGATGGGTCATGATGGAGAGTTCTGACAAAACATGGTCCACTGGAGAAGGGAATGGCAAACCACTTTAGTATTCTTGCCTTTAGAGCCCCATGAATAGTATGGAAAGGCAAAAAGATAGTACAGTGAAAGATGAACTCCCCAGGGTCAGTAGGTGCCCAGTATGCTACTGGAGATCAGTGGAGAAATAACTCCAGAAAGAATGAAGAGACAGATCCAAAGCAGAAACAACACCCAGTTGTGGATGTGACTGGTGATAGAAGTGAAGTCTGATACTGTAAAGAGCAATATTGCATAGGAACCTGGAACGTTAGGTCCTTGAATAAAGGCAAATTGGAGGTGGTCAAACAGGAGATGGCAAGAGTGAATATCAACATTTTAGGAATCAACAAACTAAAATGGACTGGAATGGATGAATTTAACTCAGATGGCCATTATATCTACTACTGTGGGCAAGAATCCCTTAGAAGAAATGGAGTAGCCATGATAGTCAACAAAAGAATCCAAAATGCAGTACTTGGGTGCAATCTCAAAAATGACAGAATGATCTCTGTTCGTTTCCAAGGCAAACCATTCAATATCAGAGTAATCAAAGTCTATGCCCCAACCAGTAATGCTGAAGAAGCTGAAGTTGAATGGTTCTAGGAAGACCTACAAGACCTTCTAGAACTAACACCCAAAAAAGATGTTCTTTTCATTATAGGGGACTGGAATGCAAAAGTAGGAAGTCAAGAAATATCTGGAGTAACAGGAAAATTTGGCCTTGGAGTACAGAATGAAGCAGGGCAAAGGCTCATAGAGTTTTGCTGAGAATGCACTGGTCATATCAAACACCCTCTCCCAAAAACACAAGAGAAGGCTATACACATGAACATCACCAGATGGTCAATACTGAAATCAGATTCTCTGCAGCCAAAGATGGAGAAGTTTTATACAAGTCAGCAAAAAGAAGACTGGGAGCTGACTGTGGCACAGACCATGAGCTCCTTATTGCCAAATTCAGACTTAAATTGAAGAAGGTAGGGAAAACCACTAGACCATTCAGGTATGACAGTTGTCCAGCCAACCTTATTAATAGTCAGGAAATGCAAATTGACATTACAATGACACTCAATTAAGTTGAGAACACTTAAAATCTGGTAATACCAATGTTTGAGGAGAAACAGAGATTTCCAAGTGTTATTTTTGGAGTATAAATTGCCACAACTACTTTTGGCAAACAAATTGAAATGATGCAATCCAGTCCTAGGTATTAGTCTGTGGATATTTGCATGAAGAATAATGTATAAGAATGTTCATTTATAAGAAGTAGCTTTGTTCTTACTATCTCTTAGTGTGGAAATTTTATCCCAAGTTTTATGAAAAAAAAAATAGTAGTAGTAGTATCTACAGTCCATAGTTCAATAGACTCAGATATATCTTACATATTTGTTTGTTATAATCCCTATCTTCTACCCAGTTCATTTTCCTTTTTCTTAATAAATGATGAATATATTCTTTAAAAATTCTTTCAGTGATGGTAGGGGCCATACTGATTTGAACTTCCATTCAGGCTTTTTTTTTTTCCTTTACATTGATTCAAGTTTTAAGAATTTTACTTAAATGTATTTATAAAGAAAGCATTATATGGTATTATTCTTTCTTGCCATAGATAGTGACCTTAAAACTAATACAATTAAAGTTGTTATAAAATCTACTAATTGATTAACTGATGAAACACTGAGATCTTTCTGTCTAAAAGGGATATTAGTAAGTGTTTAAACCCCAAAATAATTCTAAACACACGGCATAGCATTACATATGATATAACACTATTTAGATAAGAAAAATAATATTAATATATATTTGAGTAATGCATAATGGAAAAATTATAAATAAAGCTAGTAATAATATTGTTCTCCAATGAGGGAAAATGGAGAGTTTAGATTATCACTTTTTACTGAAGTTTTGATTTATGAATATAAATATGGCATATTCATATAAATATGGCATATTCATAATTACAGAAAGTTAAAAATAAGAGAAAGAAATTAGCATCAAACTGTCTGTTGAACTAATGAGTAAGGAATGAAAAGGGACTGAACACTTAGTAACTTTCTCACCATGTGAATCAATGCTACTCAGTGCTCTCTGTGAACCACCTAAAATCATCTTGTAGTTAATGATGGGCATCCCATATTCAAAAAGTACTGTAGTGAGAAATCCCTATTTGGAATTAACATCATTTTGGTCAAATATTTAATTCCTCTCTGTAATTCACTCACTTAGTCACAGGAATATTCTCCAATGTCAGGATTTACCCCATTGAATGCAATTATTTCTGAAGACAGAGATGCAGTCTAAACATTTAGAAACCCCTGATGAGATTAATGCAAGAGAAGTATTATGAATCTCCCTTAGCCTTTTTTGCTATAACTTTGCCCATTTTTTCCTAGAACTTATGACATGTAGGATAAATGTAGGATAAATGATGAACATCTCAAGAATTTTCTGGGTTGAGTTCTTATCTAGAGATGATTGAACTGGCTACAATCTAAGGACTGCTAATAGAATATCCTAATCATCTGCCTAAGATGAAACATTTTCTTCTCTTTTATATCAAATGGATATATCCATTCAATAAAAAAATTGATTAAAAACATTAGCAGAATATTCCAATTTGCATTCTTTTAAAAATAAATCTGTGTAACTCATTCTTACATTGTCGTAATTACTCATATCCACTTTAGCAACTCTTATTTAAAATAACCAATTTGTCTTCTCTTTCAGACTGACCTTCAGAGAGATTTTGCTACTGATGAAGACATTGTATGACGAGATGTGGTCTGAAATCAGTTTCTTGATATTTGCTTTAAATCGACAAGTAAATGCTAAAAGCTATGACCAAAAAAAAAAAAAAAAAGCATTATTTGGGTGAGATTCATAAATCAAAGGAAGCCACTTTGTACAAAACACATCAAAGACCTAGGTAGGTCTATGGGCATATAGTTCATGCCTCAAATTTATGTCTGTTCTTGCATTTATTGTAAAATGTCCACAAACACAAAGAACATTAAACTCTTAGAGATCATCTATTCTTGACCTCTTATTTCACAACGTTGAAGTTCTTTACTCAAACTTACACTGAGTCAGTGGAAGAAATGAGAAAATTTCACTATTTCCCATTACATTAAACTCCTAGGAAAACAGCCATGCCCTGGAAGAAAACAGGCATCCTTCTGGAATTCTTTCAAATTCAATGTTGTCAAAGCAGTCCTTTTAACCTTTTTCACATCATGGCACAGGAGGAAAATGGTAATATTTGTAGAACACCCTGATGTCTAGATAAGAGGCTATTTTTAGAGGCAAGTAGCTAGGGGGACTCAAAGAGGGTGGCCACTGTCCCACACACACGCACACGCAGGGAGCTCTGCTGTGATTGAGTTGACCATCTCCACAGCTGTGTTTCCCCATTCAGCCTCCTGAACATAAGTATCCTCAGACCAGTGCTCAAGGGGTTTGGAAGGGAGTCTGGTCAAGCAAAGGTTTGCTGCTCAGTGCACTTGGAAGCCAATACAGTGGCACCAGCTTCTGAAAAAAGAAAGAGTTCTATTGAGAAGTCCACTGACAAATGAGACGGGAGGCAGGTCTCAAATCTGTCTTCTGGATCTGGGGCTTGTGTCAAACTTTTATGAGTTAGGAAGGACAGCCTGGTATGCAGAATTTGCTGGCAGGGGTGATTTATGCTGGAGGGCTTTAAACTTTTTTTTCTTTTTTTAAAACTCTTTGCACTGGAGGGCCATTTATGGTATTGAAGATATGGAAAGATGGATTTCAGCACCAGATCTTCCTGGACAAGATCCCTCCTTTCTGAAAAGTTTCCAACTTTCAGGTTCTGGTAATGTTCTAGCTTTCTTGGCTCTGGAAAGGAAACACAGGTTCCAAATATTATTCGAGGAGGGCTTATCTTCCTTGGTGGCTCAGAGATTAAAGCATCTGCCTCCAATGCGGGAGACCCAGGTTTGATTCCTGGGTCGGGAAGATCTCCTGGAGAAGGAAATGGTCACCCACTCCAGTATTCTTGTCTGGAGAATCCCATGGATGGAGAAGCCTGGTAGGCTACAGTCCACGGGGTTGCAAAGAGTTGGGCACTACTGAGCGACTTCACTTCCTTCCTTCCTTCTCAGCACGTGCTCTGGTTTACAAGACTTGCAGTTTGTTTCTGCTGTATCTGCAAGGCAACTAGACATCCTGTTATCAGTAGTCTGAGCTGATCCTGTGGTTACAGGAGCAGAGGGAAGAAAGAGAGCCTAAATATTTAGTTAGACATAGGGATTCCCGGGTGGCTCAGACAATAAAGAATCTGCCTACAATGCAGAGACCCGGCTTCAATCTCTGGGTCGGGAAGAGCCTCTGGAGAAGGGAATGGCAACCCACTCCAGTATTCTTGTCTGGAGAATCCCATGGATGGAGGAGCCTGGAAGGCTACAGGCCATGGGGTCGGACAGTTGGACACGACTGAGCGACTAACACTTTCACTCAGTTAGACATACCAAGGAGTTCCGAGGTTGGTGAATATCAAGTAATAAACACATATTCTTTTTTTCATCTTTCCTCCTCATTTCCAAAAACTTCATCCAACAAAGAAGAATGGTAGAAATACTTCAGTGGTAATTCAATGACTTACTGGAGATGGAGTGTGGGCTAGCATGAAAGTGAACCTTCCCTCCCACCCTCTGGAGCTCAGTTTTAGTGGGAGCCCTGCACACTTTCATGAGCTTTCTCTTTATTAATCCTACCAGGTTCTCATGGTGAAGTGCTCAGAAAGATACTCACGTGTCTCTGGCAGGAAGAGCATTGGAAAACACTCAGAGGCTTCTCCATAAAAACAGCTCATGCTCTGGAGAAAGGACTTGGCCAGGGCACAGTTCTGAACCTTTATACCAGTTAAGAAAAAGGAATCTCCCCAAATCCACTCTGTTTTAGCCTTTCTATTTCACTTAAGGGGGGAAAATGACCAACTAACCAAACATACAGACAAACTAAGTATAGTTAACAGAATCAAAGCTACAAGAAAATAGATAGAAAATTCTGTAGCTGGGGAAAGACACAGGCGTTGGTGGAGAGAAAATCTATGCCGTGGGAGAGAGGACAGAAAACAGGGCTGCCTTGAAGCAGAGGCTCACTAATAGAGAAGAAAAGGAAGGTTACTGAATGCTTCTCCTTCTCACAAATGATTACTAAACATCAGGATGTCTTTCCTAAAAAGCCAGTAAGAGAAACTATTTTTATAATCTTCAAAATAATTCTGATCTTAAAAATTATAATTATCTTTGTTTCTAAAAGGATACAGATAAGCCATCCTCTTTATATTGTATTCATAATATGAAAGTATCTTCTAAGAACCTGTATGCTCAGGGGATAAAAGCTCTTACTGCCACAGGCTCATTAAATTTAAGCCATCCTTCAGGGAGAGAGCTGGCTTACTTCTTATGATTTCTTATTTATAAAAACACAATAGAGATTCTGAAATACTGTTCTGGGCTGGAGCATGGAGACCCATGGTTATGGCTGTTCTGATAAATCCTTTTACTTTAGTGGTGCTCCAGAGACTGAGATTTGAAGCCAGAACTTTTTTCTGTCTCACAGGTTCTCTTACAGGTGAAAGGAGCTATTTTTCTCTGGTATAATCCATTGCTTTCAGACACAAGCCAGATTGAGTTAAAGAGGGCAATTAAATGCAGCTGAATCTTGCATCCAATTGCCATGCTTCCCTTTTTCTTGGTTGAGTATAAAGCAAAAGGAATAATAATGTACATTGAATATTCAGTGAGAAGGAAAGAAATGAACTTTTTAATATCCTAATTTTTACTGCTTTTTTTCTTTGTCTTCAGTTACCTCGGTTTCTGTGAAAGTGCTGCACTCAATATGCCAGCAAATTTGGAAAAATTCAGCAGTGGCCACAGGACTGGAAAAGGTCAGTTTTCATTCAAATCCCAAAGAAAGGTAATGCCAAAGAATGCTCAAACTACTGCACAATTGCCCTCATCTTACACACTAGTAAAGTAATGCTCAAAATTCTCCAAGCCAGGCTTCAGCAATATGTGAACCGTGAACTTCCTGATGTAGTAGCTGGTTTTAGAAAAGGAGGAAGCAGAGGAACCAGAGATCAAATTGCCAACATTCGCTGGATCATCAAAAAAGCAAGAGAGTTCCAGAAAAACATCTATTTCTGCTTTATTGACTATGCCAAAGCCTTTGATTGTGTGGATCACAATAAACTGTGGAAAATTCTGAAAGTGATGGGAATACCAGACCACCTGATCTGCCTCTTGAGAAATTTGTATGCAGGTCAGGAAGCAACAGTTAGAACTGGACATGGAACAACAGACTGGCTCCAAATAGGAAAAGGAGTACGTCAAGGCTGTATCTTGTCACCCTGCTTATTTAACTTATATGCAGAGTACATCATGAGAAACACTGGGCTGGAGGAAGCACAAGATGGAATCAAGATTGCCAGGGAGAAATATCAGTAACCTCAGATACGCAGAGGACACCACCCTTATGGCAGAAAGTGAAGAAGAACTAAAGAGCCTCTTGATGAAAGTGAAAGAGGAGAGTGAAAAGTTGGCCTAAAGCTCAACATTCAGAAAACGAAGATCATGGCATCTGGTCGCATCCTGT
>NW_011494620.1:2583102-2626285 GCF_000754665.1 Bison bison bison | reverse complement strand
AGACAGTGGAAACAGTGGGTGACTTTATTTTTCTGGGCTCCAAAATCACTGCAGATGATGATTGCAGCCATGAAATTAAAGACGCTTGCTCCTTGGAAGGAAAGTTATGACCAGTCTAGACAGCATATTAAAAAGCAGAGACATCACTTCGCCAACAAAGGTCCGTCTAGTGAAGGCTATGGTTTTTCCAGTGGTCATGTATGGATGTGAGAGTTGGACTATAAATAAAGCTGAGCGCAGAAGAATTGATGCTTTTGAACTGTGGCATTGGAGAAGACTCTTGAGAGTCCCTTGGACTCCAAGGAGATCCAACCAGTCCATCCTAAACGAGATCAATCCTGGGTGTTCATTGGAGGGACTGATGTTGAAGCTGAAACTCCAATACTTTGGCCACCTGATGCGGAGAGCTGACTCATTTAAAAGACCCTGATGCTGGGAAAGATTGAGGGCAGGAGGAGAAGGGGACGACAGAGGATGAGATGGTTGGATGGCATCACCGACACAATGGACATGGGTTTGAGTGAACTCTGGGAGTTGGTGATGGACAGGGAGGCCTGGCGTGCTGTGGTTCATGGGGCCGCAAAGAGTCGGACACGACTGAGCGACTGAACTAAACTGAACTGAATCTCGTTTTTGATTTTAAATAAACTCTGTAGATGCCTCCTGGAGAATGGCAGGAGACAACCCACTCCAGTATTTGTGTCTGGAAAATTCCTTGGACAGAGGAGCCTGGTTGACCATAGCCCATGGGGTCACAAAGAGTTGGACATGACTGAGTAACTAATACTTTCTTTCTTTCTGTAGATGTTTACATTCTATCAGGGTGTTAAGCCTCTTTTGTATAAGATTCTTTAAAGAAATAATGTATCTTATTTAAAAAAACTCTTTTTGATGTGTATTATTTTTATTCTTTATTGAATTTTGTTACAATATCGCTTCTGTTTTATGTTTTCGTTCTTTAGCTACAAGATATATGGGATCTAGCTCCCCAACCAAGGATCAAATCCAGACCCCCTGCATCGGAAGCAAAGTCTTAACTACTGGACCACCAGGAGTCTCAGAAATAATGTATCTTCTAAACGATTCTATATATTATTAATGAAAGGTAATACTTCTTTAACATCTGCACTATGTTGTAGATATACCTTATCTCATTTCTCACCTCAATCCTCCAATATAATTATTATTCCACATCTTATTCCTCATCAGATCTTGCCATCTTCAGTTTTCAAAATATATAAAAATATCTGACTGCTTCTCATTACTATCTCAGTACTCCAAGTTCTTATCATTTATTTCTAAAGTATTGTACAAACCTGCCTCCATTCTCGTGGCCCTACAATAAATACTCCACAGAGTAGCAAGAGTTATCCTTTAAAATGTTTAATTTAATCATGTTGTTGTCCTGTGAATCACATCATATTCTAATGATTTTCCATTCCCTTAATGTAAAGTCTGTTCACTTCCTAGGTGGCGACATGGTAAAGAACCCACCTGCCAATGCAGGAGACATAAGAGATATGGGTTCGATCCCTATGTTGGGAAAATCCCCTGGAGGAGGGCATGGCACCCCACTCAGTTGTGTCTGACTTTTTGCGACCCCATAAATGGTAGCCTACCAGGCTTCTCTGTCCATGGGATTCTCCAGTAAAGAATACTGGAGTGGGTTGCCATGCCCTCCTCCAGGGGATCTACATTTAAAATGGACACAAATTCAAAATATAATTTTTACTCAGAGATAGCTTGTTTCAATTCTTGACTATAATTCTGATATCAAATCAAAGTCCAATCCCAAGGATGTTTTGATCAAATCCTGTTAAAGCTACTACAAGGCTTCTTTCAAGCATGATGCTTACTCAGTTAATATTAGTAGTAGATTGGACATAAGGGGAAAGGCTCAGCTAAATGGTTCATTCTGATTGCAATATTTTTCCACCTCCCATTTGAGAATTCAGCTTTTTCCTATCAATATAAATTTGCTAAAGCTAAATATTTATGGTGTTTATATAATTTTCAATGCAAACTCTGATAATATTGTGGCATTCATTCTAGAAGGATGTCCTCTCTAATTTTCAGAGTCCTTTCATTGGTTCCCTGCCCAGAATAAAAGGTTATCATATAAAGAAGTCCATGTGGAAGCACTGGAAGCCTCCCCCATCTTTTCCAGTCCCCCGTTCTCTGTGATGGTTAATTTTATGTGTCAACTTGGTTAGGCTACTCTTCTTAACTGTTTGGACAAACATCAGTCTAGATGTTGCTGTGAAGGTAGTTTTGGGATGTGACAAAGTTTACATTGGTAGACTCTGAATATAGCAGATTACCCTCCATACTGTGTGCGGGCTCATCCACTTAATTGAAGGCCTTAAGTGGAAAGACTGAGAGTCCCGGAAGAGGAAAGAATTCTGCCTTCCAGACTGCTTTTGGACTCAAGACCACATGGAGTCTTGCCAGAATTTCCAGCCTGCCAGATTGCTCTACAGGTTTTAGATTTCCCAGTTTCTCAGCCCCAACTCCACCCTCAAACATAGAACCGATTCCTTAAAAGAAATCTTTCTCTTTTAAGATATATATCCCCTTGTTTCTTTTTCTCAGGAAAACCCCCGTATATCCCCATCCTTTCCGAAATAGAAACGAAAAGCAGTTCAGGATTACTTCCTTTTCTGCTACTTGTGATTCTGGAAGTTTGGCAGTCACCTTTCTATCCCTTCTGACTGCAGGTGTGGGGCTGTGACCAAGGTGCGGCTTTCTCTCTGGAGAATCTGCATCTTGAGCTTCGGGACTGAAGCAGTTGAAACAGTCATCTTCCAACAGTAGCTACTCCCCAAAGACTGCAGATTTTTTCAGCTGGAATTCTAGAAATTGCTTTCTATGTTGTTCTTCCTGAGGGTGTTTTTGTTTGTTAGCTTGCTTTTTTTTTTTTTTTAACTTTCCTTTTTTTTTTAAAAATAAAAATTGTATGAGATATTCAGCATTTCATATGAAAAGAAATCTTTTTATTTCTATTTCAGATAGCCGGAAGTCAGTTTCTATAGGTTACAAACAAAACCCGCTTATATATACGGGGTTGATATGAAGATGATTGAAGTCAAGACCATCACAAGCAGACTGCCCAGTGTTTCTATCTCACTCACATTATAATAGTACAACTTTATGTACTGTATTTTTTTATTGCTACATGACAAATTATCACAAATTTAATCTTAAAAACACGCATATATCATCCAAACATTACTGAATGTCATTTTCCAGGGTACTGGTCCTCTTCTTAAGGCCTCACAGGGTGAAACCAAGGTGACTTTCAGGTCTAAGTCTCCTTGCTAAAGCTCCAAGCCCTCATCCAAGCTCACTGGTCACGGGCAGGATTCACTCCCTAACTGTGTGACTGAGGTCACTGTCACCCTGCCAGCAGGGATCGCTCTCATTCCCTCAAGTCCTTGTCACGTGGCCCCTCCACAGGCTGGCTCACATTTCCAATCTCTCTACCTTCAATAAGTGGTCAGACACTTTAAAGCATTTCCCTAATTAGATCAAGCACATCCAGATAATATTCCTTTTGATGAACTCAAAATGAATAAATTGGTAACCTAAACACAGAAGTGATTCACCAGCCATATTCACGATTCTGCTTGTTTTTTTTCTGTTGTTATTGTTTTGGCTGAACTGTGCAGCTTGTAGGGGATCTTCCCTGACCAGGGATGGAATCCTTGCTCCCCTGCAGTGGACGACCAGAGTTTTTGGACTACCAGAGAAGTCCTCTACTGACTTTTAAGGGATAGGGGTTTATGCACACCACAAGAGGCAGGAAGTATGCACACAACACGGTAGGATCCTTATGTCATATTAGAATTCTGCCCACAAACCAAGTTCCTTAGGTGTCTGATTTCCTTTGGGGAATGAGAAAAATAAGCACCTCCTTCACGAATGTTGTAAAGATCAAATAAAATAATATATATAATTTCATTAGGAAGAGTTTGGTTCATAGTAAGTACCCAGCAAATTATTATTATTCACCAGAAGTGTTCGTTAAATTGAATTAGATATTTATATTGTGTATTAAAATCTCCCCTTTCCATTGAAACTTCAAGTGAGTTTTGAGAAAATGAATGAACATTTTTGATATATTATGATCTTTAGGGAAAATCCCCTGCTAGTATATTAAAATATATGTTAATCTGTAAGATGTGTTTCATTTTATGATTATTTCACCAGTATAGCTTTCAAAAAGCATGTAAATTTCATTTCTTTACTCTCATTCCTTATTTTGTTAGATTGCAATATTTTCCAATGTAATAAAAGACAGTGAAACATTTTCTTCAGCAAAACAAATTTTCTTTATTCAGATTTTTGTTTTGCCACAAGTATCATACTCCATGCTGGATTTGCCCTCCAAATCTTTTAAAATGAAAAGCATTCAGCAGCTTTCATCTATACATATCAACTTCTCTTAGTTACACTGATTCCCCCATTCATTGTCAGCGTCAGACTCATCATATTTCAATCTGCTTTATTCTCCTGTTGCTAAGAAACAAAGTTGCCTCATTATGCAGGGTCCTCATGTTCCAGCTTTGCTAATCAGTTAGAAAAACATTTTCCTAGGGGATTACTTTCTGGATGACAGCATTTGCTCCTTATGTTGGTCGACCATTGATGTGATAACAGTATTTTTGTTTTTGCCATTAAACTATGAGACAATGAGCTATAAATTTACCAGATGTTTGCTTTAGCCAAGAGAACCAGTGACTTCACTAACTCCATTAAGACCCAATCATTTGCACAGGATTTATGATTTTTAGAATTTTTACATAATGACTATTTTGATAAATTTTTTAATCCAAGAATTTAAATTGATTCATCACAAAGAAATGAAATAAGCCCTACCTTTCCATTGGAGATTTGAAAGTGGTCCTAGGGATGTTCACTTTTCTCTAAAAATGTTTACTCTTTTCAGGCTATACAAAGGTATAATACAGAATTAACAATGGGCAAGCATTTTTTCCCTGGAGAATGGTATTATCCAGTCCACCCACATGAGTGAGGTCCAGTAGAACTGGGATGTGGAATCTGGGGACTATTCCTGATCCCCCATGGTATCAGCCAAGTCACTCAAATTCTAGGAAGACTGGTTTTCCTACTCCTAAAATGAAAATAATACCTTTGGATCTATCTAACTGACTTACAAGAAATAATATACTTGAAACCTCCCTGCACATAGATGTCCCATGAAAATATTAATGATACAGACATAGCTATGACAGTATCACTTTGATTAGAAAGGAAATAATGTCAAGATTCTTCTGAGTTTTCCTTTCTAAGAAAAATACCAAAATGCATTATCTTGATGGAAAGTGAGCAGGTAGTGATTTACATTGTTGGAAAACTACCTCTGGGATTCTATTTGACACTGGAGAATGCTGAGACATTAGAAGGGCATCTGCTAGGAGTCATCCTGTGAGACTCTGATTTGTGACTTATGTTGTCACCTCTAGAGTTTCTGTAAAGGTTGGTCATATGGCCTCAGTTCTGTCACTGGGATTTGAAATTCTTCTGTGTCTAAAGCATCACCATTTACCAGGACTTCTGGTTTTCCTAAGAATGATAGACTGAGAACACTGCAGCTTGTGAATCTAGGTATTAGGAATCACAAAGGTATTAGATGACTTCAAGTACTCATTTTTACCAAGTACTGGAGGTTTTGGTATAAAAGACACCTTGAGTTCAATACTTCGTTCCTTCTCTATGTCTTGCTGCTGCTTAAGGGCATCACCACACAAATAAACTAACTGTAGTGACATATTTGTCTCAGGTGCTGATTGTGTTCAATTATTTTATCACCCCAAGCTGCTACATTTTCTTCTCTCAGTTAAATTCCGGACCATAAAGAAGCCTGAGCACCGAAGAATTGATGCTTTCAAATTGTGGTGCAGGAGAAGATTCTTGAGAGTCCCTTGGACTGCAAGGAGATCAAGTCAATCCTAAAGGAAATAAAACACTGAATATTCATTGGAAGGACTGATGCTGAAGCTGAAGCTCCACTTGGTCCACCTGATGCAAAAAGCAGACTCATTGGAAAAGACCCTGAGGCTGGGAAAGACTGAGGGCAAGAGGAGAAGGGGGAGGCAGAAGGTGAGATGGTTAGATGGCATCATGGACTCAAAGGACATGAATTTGAGCACACTCTGGGACATAAGGTGGAGGACAGAGGAACCTGGCATGCTTTAGTCCTTGAGGTCTCAAAGAGTTGGACATGGCTTAGCGATGAGCAACAACAAATGGTTCTTTTATTCAAAAAGCATTTAACATCACCTGCCATGTACAATAATTCTTAAAGACACTAAGATATTCTTTTAAATGAGCCATGTTCACACAAAGTTCCTATCTTTAATAAGGATTCATGAAATACTTGTTTAAAGCCATTTTTGACTGATTAATTCTTGCTTGTTTTCAGGAAGCCAGTGTCACTGAAAGCTAGACAAGCCAGATAACTTGAGAGAATTGCAGTGATCTGTGAGGGTCTGAGACTATAAAGACTGATCTGGAAGAACTAAATGGGGCGTCCATGTCCAAGAGGCCCAGGAACTGAGTTTTATTATAGACTGGCTCATTCCACTTACAGAGAAGTCAGAGTGGAGCACTTTTTTTTTTTTTGCTTTGTCTTTATTGTCTTTTTCTCTCTCTCTTATTTTCCTAAGTAAGTGCTATACTCAAAAATGTTAGCAATAATCAAATTTTGGTTCCAACGGGAAACAAATGCCATTTTCTACTGACTTACTTATGCATTGAGTAAGCTACCTTTTACCCCACTAGCTGCTGCTGCTGTGCTAACTCGCTTCAGTCATGTCCAACTCTGTGCAACCCCATAGGCGGCAGCCCACCAGGCTCCCCCATCCCTGGGATTCTCCTGGCAAGAACACTGGAGTGGGTACCCCACTAGCTAAGGGCTTAGAAAAATAATGTAGTCAACAAACTAATGCTCATTTTTAGATAAAACACTGAAAAAGAATCCACCAATGTCTGGATTGAATGGATTTTAGAGTGTATTTATATATTCTCTGCCATTTCTCCACAGACCCATATATGTGATCTCTTCACACTACCCATAAAATACTGGGTATTTTTCCTGTGTTAAAAAATGTAGTAAAAGGAAATAAAGAGACTGACTTGAAATCTAATGAGTTTTATTTTTATGAAATAGAATCAATCTAACGATTATTATTTATTAAACTGTTTCCTTATAAAGATTTTTCAAAAATAAAATTCTTGCATATATTTCATATATTTTAAAAATCTGAACTATTTTAAAAAACCTATAAGAATAGGTTTTATGTCATCCTGCATTTATTAAAATTTTTTTTTGATGTATCACCATGGAAACATTGTGTTTTCTCATATAGAAACATTTCCTCTGAGCAAACAAATTATACCAAGTTCTTCCTTCCTGAGCAATGGAAAAAATCTTGCCTATTGCCTTGGGAAATTATGAAAGAATTTAAAAACAAATACTAGTCACCCATTTCCAATGTTTTAGAAGAGAAAAGATTTTTAAATATGGAATAAAATGAATTGTTACTTTAAAAAATTATAACAGTTGGATAAACGCCTTTCCATAAATGACATCTATTTATATGCATTTAAATTAAATACACCTTACAGTATTTAACTTCTTAAATAGCAAGTCAAAGTCAGAAATCATGTAATCTCTTAAGTTTTAAATAAAGAGGTATAGTAAGTTATTTGCTTTTAATTTCAGTATTTTGATATACTATAAATACTTTAATGCTATAGAGAATAACCAACATACTGCTATACACAAACTATTTTTAAAAATTAGTTTATTTGCAAATAAATTTTAGGATGAAGTTAATGTTAAGAAGAAGGAAGGGAATATATATATTTAGGCCCTTTAAATCTAGAAGTTAGGAAAAGTAATTTCATAGGTAATAGGTTTCAATAGGTGATACAAAGGAAAGATAAACTATTTACGATTCTTAGAAGATACTTGACTGTGCCTTTATTTTTCCAGATACAAATTATCTTCCCTTTGCTGGCATTTGTACACAACATTAATTTATTCACTCACTTATGAAAACTTTATTCATTACTTACTTTATGTTACTTTCACTTTAGTAAATATTATGTGTGACTAAGAACAAATTATGTTCAAACTGAAACTGAACATATTTAACCACTTATATACAATTTCAAAATTTATTTTTAGTTGTTTACATTCTTACAAGGCAAATTAGATTCTTAAATAAAAATCAGTGCCTCAGTTAGAAAATTAACAAAATACAAATTAAAAGAAGATGTCAAAATTCTGACCTATTCTTTTGCAGTTTTCCCAAATTCTCCTTTATATCAATGCAAATTTTAGGTAACTCAAATATTCCTGAGATGATCCTCTTGATTGATAATTAACTAACTATGCAAATCTTAATCTCAAATTTTTAACATTCATTCATTTCATGGTTTTTGCTGACGTATTCAGGAAACATATTTCTGCTACTCCAGGGTAATGTTTTGTGTCTCTCACAAAATCTACCCTCACTTTTGCCCCCTCTTCAAATTAGAAGTCACGGTTGAGCTTTGACACCAACATCACACTGCTTTTTTTCTGAAAGGGAATTATAAATTAATCCAGGGCTTCCCTGGTGGCTCAGACGATAAAGAACCTGTCTGCAGTGTGGGAGATCTGGATTCAGTTCGAGTTGGGAAGATCCGCTGGAGGAGGGCATGGCAACCCACCCCAGGATTCTTGCCTGGAGAATCCCATAGACAGAGAAGCCTGGTGGGCTACAGTCCATGGGGTTGCAAAGAGTCTGACATGACTGAGTGACTAAGCACATAAATTAATCACTGACAATTTCCTTCAATTTTGTTTCATTCATAAAATATCTACCAAATATTTGTTGAAACTGAAAGTAGTTAGAGGACAACTTTTCCAGGTTTTGGGAATAATGCATATTATTTCATTTTGTTTTTTCTCTAGAAATTTTGATTTATCCCTGCTAAGGATTAGAAGTCTCTCAACTAGAAACGTTTATGAACTCCTCATCAAGGAGTTTAAAACGAAGGAGGCATTTGACACTCAGTAATGTTGTTCATTAAACAACCTCATCTTTGTGATTTTTCATTAAGCTAAATTAAACAGACTTTCAATGTTTCATACAGTAATATTAAAAATTGTTATGGGTCAAAAAAACGTTAAAAAGCATACACAGAGCATATAAAATCAATGTTCTTACACAAATAACTATGATTAAAAATAATATCCCCATTGCCACTACATAGCTGTCTCCATTCTATTAACCGGGTAAACCGTTACTAGCTAGTGTTGCTTTGAAAGGATTAGTGGGTAGACTCTTTTATTTTTATTTTTCAAACTTCAAAATAAATAGCACAAAGAATATATATCATGAGTAACTTAAAAGGAAAAAAAAAAAAAAGATTTGCTGATTCAAACAGCATGAAGGCTCAGTATGAGAACCTAGTGAACAGCAGCTTGTCAGCAACTGAAGGCCGTGTTTAGTGTTGATTGGGTTATTTATAGATTCTCAAGTCCATTTATGTTCTTTGAAAAGTACAGGTGTGGAGAGGAAGGATTCCTAAGGTGCCTTTAAGGACCAAGCAAAAGAAAATTATAAGCTTGTGATTCACCCATGTGGATGTAATTGGTGACGGGAAGGATGAGCTAGATGAGAAAATAAACAGGAGCATCAACTTCCTGCTGAGCACCGATCCTGCAGACCACGTGCCGGCAGAGTGGGAGCTGAGCAGTGATGGCGCTGCTGCTGTTCCGAAGTGTGCAGGGTCAGCCAAGTCCAAAGCGAGAGTGCATCAGCCAAGTCAATTGCTTTAAACTGGAGAACCCCACTTCAAAAGATTTTCTTTGCTTCTTTCTTTGACTTGGAAATAGTAGACTAAAGAAAATCAGAGTTCAGGAATTCCTCTCTCACTGTAAGCCTTAACACCTGGTTTGAAGCAAAGTACTGCTAATATTTACTGATTTCAGAGTCAGCATGCACTAAAACGTCAGGAGCTGAAGGGTCAAATGTAGATCCACTTGGATAAAGTGGGAATAAACTGGCCTCTTAATGAATTACATATAGGATCCCACCCAAATTGGGTTAGAAATATAAGGAGTTAAAAATTCACTGGGAAATAATCGATACTAGAATGATTCTCTTCTGTGTTTGTGTTGGAATGACTAAGGCAGCCAAACTTTGGGTGTGAAATTAGAAATATTTCCCTCTGCATGGGTGTTTAGTTGCTCAGTCGAGTCAGACTCTTTGCAGCCCCGTAGACTGAAGCCTGCCAGGCTTCTCTGTCCGTGGAATTTTCCAGGCAAGAATACTGGAGTGGGTTGCCATTTCCTTTTCCAATATTTCTCTTTACCAGTTCCATAATTCACTAAGGTGAAATTCTCCTCAAAGAATCCATTGGATCTAACATACCTCAGAGACAGTTTTGGGGGAAGTAGTAAAGAATGGCTTTATTGTGTTGTCAGGCAAGGGGAGCAACAGGAATAATGCCCCCAGTACTGTGTGTCCAGACCTGGAGGGTGTTGTGAGGATGGGTTTCAGTAGCTACAAAACAGCTCTCGTGGACTGCAAGGAGATCAAACCAGTCCATCCTAAAGGAAATCAGTCCTGAGTGTTCATTGGAAGGACTGATGCTGAAGCTGAAGCTCCAATACTTTGGCCACCTGATGCAAAGAACTGACTCATTGGAAAAGACCCTGTTGCTGTGAAAGACTGAAGGAAGGAGAAAGGGACAACAGATGATGAGATGGTTGGATGGTATCACCAACTCAATGAACATGAGCTTGAGCAAGCTTCAGGAGCTGGTGATGGACAGGGAAGCCTGGCGTGCTGCAGTGCATGGGGTCACAGTGTCAGACACAACCAAGCGACTGAACTAAAAACAGCTCAAAGATATTGTTCTGTATATCCCTTGAGTATGTATGTGTGTTTGGGGGCGGTGGCGGACAGGAGGGACCAGGACTTTGCAGCATTATTGTTTGCTGACTGCTCTTCCCTTGTCTCCACATTCCCTCCCTCCCTTAATTGGCATCTGTTTGAATCCGCCCATTGGGATTCAAGGAAGGTCCTGAAAGCTAAATGAAGCCTATTTCCTGTAATCAAGAAATGGGGGACATAGAAATGCTTTTGTACTCAGGAACCTACCAGGAACGTGCTCAGTATCAATATAAGTGGGCATCATCCAATCTATTGAGGGCCCAAAGTGAACAAAAAGAAGGGTGAATTATCTCTCTTCTTAAACTGAGACATTTATCCTCTCCCACCCCTAAAGGGCCCTCCGTCTTGACAACTTAGTTTCGCTGTCCTCCGAGTTAACCAGCCTGCAGATAGCATTTGTGGCATACCGAGCCCTCCAAAACTGTACAAGTCAATCCCCATAATAAACCTCTTTTGCGTGCTAATTGGCTTCAGTCATGTCTGACTCTGTGAACCTAAGCACTGTAGCCCACCAGGTTCCTCTGCCTGTGGGATTCTCTAGGCAAGAATACTGGAGTGGGTTGCCATGCCCTTCTCCAGGGGACCTTCCAGACCCTAGGGATCAAAACCACATCTGTCTCCTGCATTGGCAGGTGGGTTCTTTACCACTGGCACCACCTGGGGAACCCAAATCTCCTCTGATCTATAAAGATCACTATTATACACTATTGGTCTGATTCTCTGGAGGACACCTGGCATTTTAACTCTTTCTCACCTTGCTTTGGAATTTAAATATGGATGCTAATGGACACAATAACTGTTTTTTTTTTTTAATGTTTAAAAAATTAAAAAAAAAGAAAAGAAAAACTTTTTGGCAGCATGTTCCCCCTGTGTTGGAAGCCCAGAGTTTGAACCACTGGATTTCCAGGGAAGTCTTCAGCACAATAACTGTTAACGTGACTTTCTGGACTTTTGAGACAAAAAGCTTTCTTTAGAAATACTTTTTAACTCACTGCTAACTGTAGGGAGTATAAAACTGAGTTATAAGTGACTACTGTGATAAAAGTAGTTTATATACCAAACCAAGAGACAGAGGAAATCAAGACAGTAGAAAGAAGAGGAAAAGTATCTAAAAGTATCATTGGCTGGAGAGCAAGCAAATACTTCAGTTTCTAAGAATCCCAAATTCAGGAAAGAGGAAAGACCGTATTATCATATGCTCTAGTTTACTGATACTTCTCTGAGTTTAATGTTTCTTTGAAGGTTGTCTAAAAATTAAAAGGGAAGTAGATAGATCTAAAAGTTGTAGCCCTTTTGCCATCATATTTTGGGGATATATTTATAGTAGAATAGAACACAAACTTAGAAGAATAGAATTGTTCAATTTTTCAAGTCATCAAGGACTGGAATGCTAAGTAAGGGATTGTTAGTATATAAGAAAACCCCTATTTAAATTTATTCTCATAGGGTTCATGATATTGGCTTTGCCTGTGAGAAATACAAATAATTATTATTTCAGTGCTTTTGACCATCTATATAACCGAATGTAACAAATGACATAGAAAACCATATTTATTGTCAAGATTGCTAAGAATGAATTGGTCTAAAAGCAGATAACTTTTTCTGAGCTACAAAGCAACAAAATAACGTAGGTAAGAAATAAATAAACTGCATGTGTATTCTAAGGGCTTCCCAGGTGGTACAATGGTAAAGAATCTACCTGCCAATGCAGGAGACCCAAGAAACACAGGTTTGATCCTTGGGTTGGGAGATCCTCTGGAGAAGGAAACGGCAACTCACTCAGTATTCTTGCCTGGGAAATCCCATGGACAGAGGAGCCTGATGGGCTGCAATCCATGGGGTCACAAAAGAGTTGCACACAACTTAGCAACTAAACAACAACAAGTGGTCAATATAATCAATAAAAGAGATTTCAGAGTGAATTAAAAACCATAAGCCATGTACATGCTGTCTAAAAGAAAGTAACTTTAACAGTATAGGCAGGTTGAAAGCAAAATGCTGGGAAAGGGATATATCTTGCAAACTTTAATCATTTAATCAAAGGAGAGAAGGAATGATTATATTAATATCAGTAAAGTCAACTTCAGAGGAGAAAAAATTACCAGAGACAGACATTATATAATGATAAAAAGTCAGTCCACCAAAAAGATGTGGTAATCCTAAATATATATTACCATACAAGAAACTGCAGAAAACAATAGATTGAAAGGAGAATTAGACAAATACATAATTATAGGTAGGGACTAAAACACCCCTCTCTCAGTAACTAATAGAACAGCTCTACAGAAAATCTGGAAGGTTATAGAAGAACTGAACAATATCATTTAACCACCAGGGTTTAAATGACATTTTACAAAATACACTATTCAACAGTGCAATATAATTTTTTTCCCAATGGCCATGGAATGGTCAACAAGATAAACCATCTCCTGGGCCATAAAACAAATGTCAGCAAGTTTAAAATACTTGAAGCTATGGAATGTGTTTTTAAAACCACAGTGGAACCAAACTAGAAATCAGGAATAGAAAGATACTAGAAAAATACCTAAACATTTGGAAAACAACAACAAGAAAAACCACTTCTACATAATCTTTTGGTCAAAAGTAATTCCCAAGGAAATTAAAAAAAAATGTTAAACTACATGAGAATACCACATATAAAAATTTGTGGGAAACAGCTGAAGTGTGAAAGCGAAATTTATAGCACAAAGTACTGACAGTGTAAAAGAGGAAAGTCTCAAATCAATAAACTAATCTCCCATCTAGACAATCTAGAAAAATAAGAGCAAAATAAAGCCAAAGCAAGCAGAAGGAAGGAAGTAATATGTGAAAGACCAAAATCCAGTGAAATTCAAAACAGTACTGCAATAGTGACAATTCATAAAGTAAAAAGCTAGTTCATTGGAAAGGTCAATACAATTGACAAGCATTTATCAAGACAAAGACAGAGAGAAGACACCAATGTCAGGAATAAAACATGAGATGTAACTGCAAACCTTGCATATACCTAAGAATGATAATGTATGAAAGTCTTAGTCGCTCAATTGTGTCCAACTCTTTGTGACTCCATGGACTATAGCCTGGAAGTCTCCTCAGTCCATGGGATTCTACAGTCAAGAATCTTGGAGTGGGTAGCCATTCCCTTCTCCAGGAGATCCTCCTGACCCAGGGATCGAACCCAGGTCTCCTGCATTGCAGGCAGATTCTTTACCATCTGAACCACCAGGGAAGACCAAGAATGATAAGGGAATCCTGTAAACTCTACACATATGAATTGGATAACTTCCAGAAAATGGATCACTTCCTTGAAAAGCACAAAATGTCGTAGCTCACCTAATGTAACTATAGCTATGAAGGCAAGTGAATTCATAATTTTTTTGTGTGTGTGAATTCATAATTTTAAAATTTGCAAAAAAGAAACCTCCAGGCAAAGATGCTTTCACTAGAAATTTTTATCAAATGTTTGCAAAAGAATGGACACCAATTTACACAATCTCAGAAAGTAGGAGAGGAAGGAATACTTTCTAATTTGTTTAATGAAACTAGTATTGCTCTGATACCAAAACCAGTACCAAAAAAAAAAAAAAAGACCAAAAAACCCAAACAAATGTACAGATCATGAATATAGGCACAAAATTTCTTGAAAATAAACAGACTTAAGTAAAGTAATTATATAAGTATATAGTAAAAGTATATAGTATATATATAAAGTAAAAGGAATTATATACATCAAAATCAAGTGAAGTCTATTCCAGGGATGCTAGATTGGCTCAATATTAGAAAATCAATGTAATTCACCATATTAACAGGCTAAATAAAAGAAGTCATATAATCATATCAATCAATAGAGAAAAAGCATCTGAGAAAATTCAACACATTTTCATGCAAAAGATTTCCAGAAGAATAGGAATAGCAGAGAACTTCCTTAACTTAATAAAGAACGCCTACAAAAATCTACAGACAGCATGGTGTTTAATGGGAAAGATTGAATGCTTTCCCCCTAAATACTGGGAGCAAGGCAAGGATATCTGATTCAACATAAATCTTAGGTCTAGCCGAAGAGTTCTTTGGCTCGATTCCAGAAGCAGAGCTGTAAAAGCCCCGTGTGCCCTTTGGTGTGAATAACCATACAATAACAGCTGCGGTACTTTCATACTATGGAGTTCTATTTGTCGTTGTTTAGTTGCTAAGTTGTGTCCGACTCTTTGCAATCCCATGGAGTGTAACCCACCAGACTCCTCTGTCTGAGGGATTTCTGAGGCAATAATACTGGAATGAGTTGCTATTACCTTCTCCAGGGGATCTTCCGACCCAGGGATTGAACTCCAGTCTCCTGCTTTACAGGCAGACTCTTTACCACTGACTCACCAGAGAAGCCCCATAACACTAGAACGCCAAGCTATATAATTCTGAAATGTGTAGAAATGAAATGATACTTGACATTCTTCTTCGAAACTTTCAATTAAAAATGCAGAAAATAAAATTGTGGTAAAATCTTAGTAGTTATCAACTTAGCATTATGAGTGTAGAGGGATTCATCATACAATTCTTTCTGCTTCTCAGCACTTAAGAGAATTTTCACACAAGAAAAATGGTAAATAGTAAAATGTGGAGGCTTTAGCTCACTTTAAAGTCCCAGGAATTACGTAACTATGCATCTGGGTATAAGTGATGATGCTGAATGTCAAAGTCATTTTTATGCTACACATCTCAAAGCACATTTGGATGTTGTCTGGGTATGATAATCATAACAGTGGTTGTTTTTAGTTTTGGAATTTAATGGATAAAGGAGACAAATGAAGAGCTCAAGATATATGCTTCTCTTTTATGTGTTCAGCTCCTGAGATTATAAGTAAAATTAAATAGGTATATGTTAAAACTCATGATGTTTTAATTACTATTATGTCTTGATAGTATATTAATAACATTAAATTCACATCTTAATTACTGGTACTGCCATGTAAGCAGCAAAGGATGTTTTAGAAATAGCACTGCTTGTTATTTCCACTTCTAAATATTCATTTCATTTCTGCCTTCCTCTGGTTTCCTGCTGATTTACACAGCTGCCAACCCAGGATTTTCAATGCCATATGAACGTTGAAATATGTTAAACTATTCAATCTGTTCTTTAATTTAATTAGATGAAATTCTAACTACAATAGAAGGATGAGTTTAATTTTCTCCCTTCTGGCATCTAAAAGAGAATCTTGTCTTGGGACTCTGCAAACAGAGAACTCACTTGTATTCTGCTTTGTAATTACTGTGTACTTTGGGGACAAGCCGGCCTATATGTGGAAGTGCAAGTCTGATCAGCTGTCTGAATAAGATTTACACCATTTTGTTGAACATCATGAGGCACCAGGGCCTTCTTATTAGCAGCAATTACCTGTTATCTGGGATCTGAGCTCTGGGTAACCATTCCAGCTCGTTGACCTTCCGTCTAAGCGTTTCTTCCTGAAGGTCATCTCGACACTTCAATAATCACATCACACCCGGAGCTGTAGTTTCAGCCATCCCACTCTCAGATGACTAATCTCTGGCTTCCTAATTCATGGACTGAGTCCCCTTAACCCCACATTTGAACAATTTATCATCAGTCAGAATCCTGAATCTATCCTATGTCTTTTCATCGTCTTTCATCCCTTCAGACAGAGGGTTTCTCTGCTGTGTAGGCAGTTCAGACTTCATGAACCATCACTGTAATTATCTCATTTCCCTCTCTCCAGCCTGTTTTAATCACTTTGATGCTCCTACCTTAGTTGAACAGAGCTCTTTGTAAGTCTGCTCCTCTAATGCTGCATCCTGATGTGGTTGGAGAAGATAGCCACAATGAATGGACTTGCATTAAATTATGATCACAAGTCTTAAATCTTAGCCTTCTGCAGCAATTTGAACTTCCCTAATGTACGCTCCAACTTAGAACATTATAAGTTCTCTCTCCTTAAATCTTCAACATTCCTTTCTCCATTCTCTACTCTCAAGTTATAACCTTTTCCCAATCAACAAAATTCCAAATATTTTTTTGATGCTAGGCACTCTTCCAAATTCCCAGAACACATAGGTAAACAGAACAGTCATATTCCTTTTTCATAGATCTTGTATCTAAGAAAGAAAATGAACAATAGACATGATAAGTTATACAGCGACTTAAAAGTATTGTCAGGGAGGGGAAAATTCCCCTTCTGTTCTTCTTGAGTTCTAGTGGCTGGACTAATAACAAAACTAATACAGGACAGATTAATAGGAGAAAAATTTTAATTCATGCACATGGAAGTCTCTTGGAAATAGGACTTAAGAAGTGGTCGAAGCAGTCAGCTTTTATACTTTTAAGGCAAAGAAGCAATACATTTATAAGGAATTGACAGGACAAAAAGAAAAAAAAAAAACTTAGGTTTTGAGTGCTCAATTAGTGAAGAATCTAACCAGAGTTTGGGCTTGGGTTAGCAAATTAATCAAGCATCGTAGACTTATTTATATAGACTTCTCAGCCAAATTCCCTATCTCTGGAGATAAAAGTGCTCTTCTTTCTCCAGATTCAGAGAAGAATGAGAGATTAGTTTCTGTTTTCAGGGAGATAGAGAGAAGGCTCAGAGCATCCCTCTTCACTGGCCATTTCTTAAGTAACTTTAGCTCAAAATAATGAATATGCCATTGGAGCATATTTTGGGGTGGCCTCCCCTGAACCCAAGAATATAATATGTTTATCTAGTCCCGTGGTTTTAAATAGTAACTAATGGCACCTAAATTTGTATCTGCAATTCAAATTTCTCCCTTAAGCTCCAAATTCATATATATATATATATAAAATATCATACCCAACATTACTGCTTTGATATCCAAAGCATGTCTTAAATTAAACTTCTTCAAAACAGATTTTTTGCTAATAAGATACTCATAGCACAATCAGAATATAGCATAACTCTGCATATATTTAGGAGAAACGAATGTGACAAGATTTTCCTGGTGGTGCAATGGTTAAGACTCTGCGCTCTCAATACACAGGGCACGGGTTCAGTTCCTGGCTGAGGAACTAAGATCCCACATGTCACAGAGCATGGCCAAAAAAAAACAAAGAACCATCAATAAACACGTGTGAATTGAAGCCTTTGGTGTTGGTACATCACACAAGTCTTCTCAGAGTCTCTTGACTTTGTGTATTTGCAAGAAACTCAGATTCATACCCACTCCAGCCATTGCCGTGGGAGATTCACTGTCTGTGGGCTATGAGATGCTGCCACTCCCAGAGCCCTTGGCCACTCCCATTTATTCTGACTTGGATGTAATGACACGTTACAGGGTCCAGCTTCCTGAGCAGATTGTGAAGGGCTGGATGATACAAACTCAGAAGTACAGAGTAATTATCTTCCTTTGGGGCCAACTTTGATAAATGGCAGAGAGGGATTCAAAGGGGACTAAGTAGATAAATTCCTTATCCTTCCTCCTTATAATGGTTTGTTTCCAGGCAGTCCTTATGGAGATGCCCCATGTAACTGATCTCTTGTCTGCGTACCTGCTCAGTCACTTAGTCATGTCTGACTCTTTGCAAACCCATGGACTGTAGCCCCCCAGGCTTTTCTGTCCATGGGATTTTCCAGGCAACAATACTGGAGTGGGTTGTCATTTCCTTCCCTAGAGGATCTTCATGACCCAGGGATTGAACCTGTGTCTCCTGCTTTGGCAGGCAGATTCTCTACCACTGAGCTACCTGCTAAGCCATGATTGAGCTCTTAGCTGAGAGTTAAGAGCAGACACCTTTGATGGTTGACTGGCTGTGTCTTTCTGCTTTCTGTGAAGCAGGAACTCAAGCAGGAGCACATCACGTTGTGTTGCTTCTAATCCTTTCAAGCCCCATTTCTTATTTTCCTCCCTCTATTTCCTTGGGGTTGCACCTCCTAAATAAAAAAAAAAAATTTTTTTTGAGATATTGAATGCTCTGTTTACTTAAGTTAGCATAAGTATCACATGGTCAAAATTTGGAACTGAACACCGTGTTAAAAATTTAACACCTTGTTTTACAAACCAAGACACAGAGAAACTACATGATTTACCCAAAGGCGGAGAGTTTAGTTTCTGGAAAATGAGAGCTTTATTTCTTGTTCCAGTAGGAAAAACTAATTTCACTAGAGCATGAACTTGGAGAACTCTTGAGACACATAAACAGTTTGGATAGTATAACTTTGCTATTCTCCACAGAATTATCAGAAAGCCAATCTACCATCAGCTAGCAACATGATCATTATATGTTTAGATTTTGTGCATTGATATGAGACCCAGATCTTGATTCAAATAAATCAGTTATTTCATATCCAAAGCAAAATTTTCAATACTTGTTCAGGTAATAATGTGTATATAGAATTTAACTCATCTTTATAAAAGATTGCTTTTGAAAATGTTGACTGCTTTGCTACTTCTTTTCTACTAATCTGAAAGTGTTGAGAGGAAAAAAAAATAAGCACCAAAGTCTTCTATATTCATATTTATTGAGCCAAAGAAAATGTATATGCACAATTTTGTGTAAATTAATGTCTGGGCTTTTTTCAAGATCTATTTTGAAATATGTGTGTATAAACAGGATTCTTGTAATCCAAATTATTCAGTTTTACTTAGACAATATATATTGTCAAAGGGACAACAAAAGCCTATGTCAACACACAGATGTTTATTTTCTAGTGTCATACTCTATAGAAGGAATAAAATGTAATCAATAGCATTAATGTCTAAATAAATGGGCTTTAGGTATATAGAGCTTTTATTACAAATACAAATACCATAGTGAGTTGCTTATCTAGACCCATTAATGCACCTCTACTACACATTCCTTCGCCTTTGTACCTCAATTCTCCGCTAAGCCATATGCATAGAAATGGAAATATCTTCTAGTCAAAATGGTGTCAGGGAACAATTTTAACCAGAGGTACCACTTTGAGAGTAGTGACCTTGAGAAGTAGGCTAAAGATTTTAAATTTGAAGATGCAGTTTAGAGAAAAGTTGAGATGCTTAAAATCAAAGAAATGTGATTAATACCAGTATTATACCAAGGTTGTCCAAAGATGGAATGGACAGCTTTATAGATCTGAGAGATGGCTGGACTAGATGTCAATTGGATAATTAATTGATAATGATGTTATGGTGGTGGTGGTTTATTTGCTAAGTTGTGTCTGACTTATGCGACCCCATGGACTATAGCCTGCCAAGCTCCTCCATCCATGGGATTCTCCAGGCAAGAATATTGGAGTGGTTTGCCATTTCCTTCTCCAGAGTTCTTCCTGACCCAGGGATTGAATGTGGGTCTCCTGCATTGCAGACAGATTCTTTACCAACTGAGCTACAAGGGAAGTCCAAAGATGTTATAGAGGAAATTTAAACATTGATTAATGGATTAGACTGATATTTTCTTCCAATCTTGATTTTTACTTCCACCAAGAGATGCATTCTTTCACCTGGAGATATATCATTATATATTCAGTCATCATAATCAACAAATAGTAACCAACAGTAATATAATAGGACGTCTAAGTGTTTATAATGCATTTTACCTACACTTCATTTTCATAGTGACTTGCTGCTGCTGCTGCTGCTAAGTCGCTTCAGTTGTGTCCAACTCTGTGCGATCCCATAAACGGCAGCCCACCAGGCTTCCCCATCCCTGGGATTCCCCAGGCAAGAACACTGGAGTGGGTTGCCATTTCCTTCTCCAGTGCATGAAAGTGAAAAGCGAAAGTGAAGTCGCCCAGTCGTGCCTGACTCCAGTGACCCCATGGACTGCAACCCACCAGGCTCCCCCATCCATGGGACCCTCCAGGCAAAAGTACTGGAGTGGGGTGCCATTGCCTTCTCCATCATAGTGACTTATGATCAGTTAATTATTCTTGATGTTTAGCACCAAAGTTTTTAAACATCTATAATTTTAGAGAAAAACTTGAATTATAAAATTAAAATGCTGGAGTAGGGACTTTTCTGGTGGTCCAGTGGTTAAGACTTCATCTTCTAATGCAGGGGGTGCAGCTTCTATCCCTGGTCAGGGAGCTAAGATCTCACATATTTTGTGGCGAAAAAACCAAAACATAAAACAGAAACAATATTGTAACAAATTCAATAAAGACTTTAAAAATGATCAAAACACTGCTGAAAGACATTTCTAAATAATTTTACTTAAATATTTATTTTTATTTTAAACATATTTATATTCCGAATTTGATGCTTTTAGTATATGAAGTATTTAAGAGTCCAGATCTGCTGTCAGTTGATTCTCCTGACTATTACTTATGGTGTTTTATTTGAGCATTTGTTTTATAATTTGAAAATATAAATTTTAAGTGTTTATGTTTAACTCACATTGGGTGGGCATCATTGGTGGATGTCCTGTGTGGCTTAAGTTGGGATAGGAGGCCTCTCTCCTGAAATGTTCTAGTTTTGCTTCTTTCCAGGTGTCTCAGAGATGTTTCCTACCAAAGATAACTTTTTAACTTTTAAAAATTTCTTGGTTTGGAATCTCCTAGGGTAAATCTGAGCTTGAACACCATATGCAGAAAACCCAGGAAATTGAAATCACTTTATTGTGAACATCACCCCCTCCCCTCAATAGTAAAGATAATGGGAATAAAGAAAATTTTATCATTGATAAAACTAGAAGATATCTGTTTCTCCAAACTACTAATGTGAATATTAACATGGGTACAGAAAATACTTAGAGTGTATGTCTGCAGAGACAGAGATAAGGCCCAACAAGGAAAACATGTTTATTTAAAGTCAGTAGAAAATAAATAACTACTTACTTGGAATGAAGAGAAAAGAATGCACAAACTAACAGTCAGCTTCTTAGAACCACTTTTGGAACCAACCAAATAACAATGAATGCAGTATTGAATAAAAACACTCAGACATGCCATTTGGCAGAAAGCAATTTGTTGGTAGGGCTTCCCTGGTGTCTCAGTGGTAAAGTACATACCTGCCAATATGGGAGACGCACGTTTGATCCCTGGGTTGGGAAGATCCCCTGGAGGAAGGAAATGGCCACTCGCTCTAGTATTCTTGACTGGGAAATCCCATGGACAGAAGAAGTCTGGCATGCATGGGGTTGCAAAGAGTCAAGACACAACTTAGTGACTGCTGCTGCTGCTGCTAAGTCGATTCAGTCGTGTCCAACCCTGTGCGACCCCACAGACGGCAGCCCACCAGGCTCCCCCGTCCCTGGGATTCTCCAGGCAAGAACACCGGAGTGGGTTGCCATTTCCTTCTCCAATGCGTGAAAGTGAAGTCTCTCAGTCATGTCTGACTCTTCATGACCCCATGGACTGCAGCCTACCAGGCTCCTCTGTCCATGGGATTTTCCAGGCAAGAGTACTGGAGTGGGTTGCCATTGCCTTCTCCAACTTAGTGACTAAACAACAGCAATTGGTTGATAAAACAGAGCAGAAAAGTAGAACTCTGAATGTGAGCAACTAAATTGCCAATTTCAGTTGCCTGGGAAGAGTCAGAGGTTAAAAGAACTCACACATAAACAATTCTGCATTCAAATGATTTTAATTCTGGAGAGATAGTCTTATCATATGAAGCTCCTATAAATGCCAGGAATGAGTAGCATCCTTTAAAATTACCTTATTATCATAAAAATATGATAAAGAATAATATCCTGCAAAAAGGAGGAAAGGAAGCAAAGACCATAAGACAAATGACAGAAATAGAACACTCTCCAGAAGCAAGTTCTTACTGTGCAGATAAAAGTAATCACTGGGGGGCAGTCCCAAGATGGCGAAGGAATAGGATGGGGAGACCACTTTCTCCCCCACAAATTCATCGAAAGATCATTTGAGTTCTGAGCAACTTCTACAAAACACCTTCTGAATGCTGGTGGAAGACACCAGGCACCCAGAAAGGCAGCCCATTCTCTTCAAAAGGAGGTAGGACAAAATAAAAAAGACAAAAGGGGAGACGAAAGAGTTAGGGATGGAGACCTGTCCTGGGCAGGGAGTTGTGAAGGAGGAGAAGTTTCCAAACAGTAGGAAACCCTCTCACCGGTGGGTCTGTGGGGAGTTTTGGAATCTCAGAGGGCAACATGACCAGGAGGGGAAAAAAAAAAAAACAAAACCCACAGAATACATGCCTAACCGCAACAGCCAGTGGAGAAGTAACCCAGGTACTCGCGTCCGCCACCAGGGGCTGGACAAGGAGGCGCGGGCGGCATCATTGGTGCTTGGGTGTCCGTGGGTAAGGACAGGGCCTGAATGCCCCAAGGACAATCTGAGGGAGCTAACCTAAGATAGCAACCAAACTGTGGGATCGCCAGAGAGAAAAAAAAAAAAGAGAGAGAGAGAGAGAAAACTTTCCCGCGAAAGGCTCTAACACACAGCCTGGTCTGCTCACAGAACAAAGGATTAAGTGAACACCAGAGGAGAGCAAGCCGGCTGCGGACCAGCCCATCCTCCTCCTGGAGGCAGAGAGGCAGGGGGGTGACAGCCAGAGCCAGAAGGCAAGGGGCTGCTCCATTCTCGGCTCCAGAGACTGGCATCCTCCACCAAACTGTGAGCAGGCTCCCAGTTGCTAACCACATTTTCCTGGGATCCTGGATGGTTGACATCTGCCAGGAGGGTCGCAGCCTGAGGTCAGCTGCCCAGGAGACGCACGGCTGAGACAGTGCTCTTGCAGGGCCCCCCGGGAAACTGAACGGCTGGGACCGGGGAGGTGATTAAGACGCATGGCCCACCTGGGACAGTGCGCTCACCAAACACCTGGTTGCCTGAACTGCTCGGACCTGGGAAGGACACAAAACGCATGCCCAACCGAGTCTGTCCTTGCGGAGTACCCGAGCACCTGAGTGGGTTAGACCTGGGAAGTGCATGAAACAGAGGGCCCCCTTTAGACAGTTCCCCTGCAGAGCACCCTGGAGCAGTGGAGACCCAGGAAGCACACTTGCCTTGAGCTGGCGCAAACCCAGCGTGGTCCATACACTGGGAGCACGCCCCACACACCCCAGCGATATTTGTTTGCACTGTCCCCCCCTCCCCACAACACAACTGAACAAGTGAGTCTAAATAAGTGACCACCTTTGCCCCCTCGTGTCAGGGTGGGAGTTAGACATGGAAGAGACTTGCAAACAGAGGAAGCTGAAATAAACAAGAGGGAACCGCTCTGGAAGTGACAGTTGCAACAGATTGAAATCCTGTAGTTAACATTGACTAAGCATTGGAGGGAGCCTATATAACTTGAGAACAAAATTCCTAGGTATATTTTTATTACTATCACTTTGTAATTTTTTTAAAAATTTAAGTTCTTTATTACTCCTTTAATTTTCATTTGTATAACCTACTAGTACCTTGCCAAGAAAAAAGACCCCATTTTTAAGGCAAGTTTCATATATTTTTTATAATTTTTGTGATTGATTTTGTTTTGTATTTTTAATATTGTTTTTTTGAGAGTCTAACCTCTACTATAGATTTTTAATCTCTGCTTGTTGGTGTTATCAATTTTGTATATTTAAGAATCTAATCTTCAGTATCCACTTTCACTTAGGGGTCTGATTACTGGCTTGACTGCTCTCTCCCCTTTTGACTCTCTCTTTTCTTCCTCAGGTCACCTCTATCTCCTCTCTCCCCCTTCTCTTCTCTACTTAACTCTGTGAATCTCTCTGGGTGTTTCAGACTGTGGAGAGCACTTAGGGAACTGATTACTGGCTAGATTGTTCTCTCCCCTTTTGACTCCCCCTCTTCTCCTCCTGGTCACTTCTATCTCCCTCCTCCCTCTTCTCTTCTCCATGTAACTCTGTGAACCTCTCTGGGTGTCCCTAGCTGTGGAGAATTGTTTCACCATTAACCTAGATGTTTTATCATCTCTGCATATGGATGGAGAAGTCTTGAGGCTACTGTAAGAATAAGACTGAAAGCCAGAGGCAGGAGGCTTAACTCCAAAACTTGAGAACATCAGAGAACTCCTGATTCCAGGGAACCTTAATAGGCAAGAGCTCACCCAAAAGCCTCCATACCTACACTGAAACTAAGCTCAACCCAAGAGCCAACAAGTTCCAGAGAAAGACATACCAAGCTAATTCTCCAGCAAAGCAGGAATACATCCTTGAGCATTAAAAGACAGGCTGCCCAAAGCCATGCCAAATCCATAGACACCCCATAGACAGACACTCACTACTGGACACTTCATTGCACTCCAGAGAGAAGAGATCCAGTTCCACCAACCAGAACACAGATGTAAGCTCCCCTAACCAGGAAACCTTGACAAGCCACTTGTTCAACCCCACCCACAGGGAGCAGGCTCCACAAGAAAGAGGAACCATAAACTTCCAGCCTACAAAAAGGGCACCCCAACCACAGCAATATAAACAAAATGAAAAGGCAGAAAAATATTCAGCAGATAAAGGAACATGATAAATGCCCACCAAACCAAACAAAAGAGGAGGAGATAGGGAGTCTCCCTGAAAAGAATTCAGAATAATGTTAGTACAGATGATCCAAAATCTTGGAAACAAAATGGAGTTACACATAAATAGACTAGAGATAAGGATTGAGAAGATGCAAGAAATGTTTAACAAGGACCTAGAAGAAATAAAAAAGAGTCAGTCAATAATGAATAATGCAATAAATGAGATCAAAGCACTCTGGAGGGAGCCAGTTCAGTTCAGTTCAGTTGCTCAATCGTGTCCGACTCTTTGTGACCCCATGAATCGCAGCATGCCAGGCCTCCCTGTCCATCACCAACTCCCGGAGTTCACCCAGACTCACGTCCATCGAGTCAGTGATGCCATCCAGCCATCTCATCCTCTGTCGTCGCCAACAGTAGAATAATTTGAGGCAGAAGACAGGATAAGTGAGATGGAAGGTAGAATGGAGGAAATAAATGAAGCAGAGAGGGAAAAAGAAAAAAAGAATTATAAGAAGTGAGGACAACATCAGAGACCTCTGGGACAATGTTTAACATCCCAACATTCGAATCATAGGAGTCCCAGAAGAAGAAGACAAAAAGAAAGGCCATGAAAAAATACTTTAGGAGATAATAGTTGAAAACGTCCCTAAAATGGGGGAGGAAATAGCCACCCAAGTCCAAGAAACCCAGAGTCCCAAACAGGATAAACCCAAGGCGAAACACCCCAACACACCTATTAATCAAACTTAATGAGATCAAACACAAAGAGCAAATATTAAAAGCACCAAGGGAAAAACAACAAATAACACACAAGGGGATTCCCATAAGGATAACAGCTGATCTTTCAATAGAAACACTTCAGGACAGACGGGAACAGCAGGACATACTTAAAGTGATGAAAGAGAAAAACCTACAACCCAGATTACTATACTCAGCAAGGATCTCATTCAAATATGAAGGAGAAATGAAAAGCTTTATAGACAAGCAAAAGCTGAAAGAATTCAACATCACCAAACCAACTCTTCAACAAATGCTAAAGGATCTTCTCTAGACAGGAAACACAGAAAATGTTTATAAACTCGAACCCAAAATGACAAAGTCAATGGCAATGGGATCATACTTATCAATAATTACCTTAAATGTAAATGGGTTGAATGCACCAACCAAAAGACAAAGACTGGCTGAATGGATAAAAAAACAAGAGCCCTATATATGCTGTATGTATGTATGTATACACACACACACACACACACACACACACACACACACACACAAGAGACCCACCTCAACCAAGGGACACATACAGACTGAAAGTGAAGGGCTGGAAAAAGATACTTCACACAAATGGAGACCAAAAGAAAGCAAGAGTAACAATATTCATATCAGATGAAATAGACTTTGAAATAAAGTCTGTGGAAAGAGACAAAGAAGGACACTATATAATGATTAAAGGATCAATCCAAGAAGAAGATATAACAATTATAAATATATATGTACCCAACATAGGAACATTTCAATACATAAGGCAAATGCTAAAAAGAATGAAAGGGTCAATTAACAGTAACACAATAATAGTGGGAGACTTTAATAGCCCACCCACACCTATGGATAGATTAACCAAACAGAAAATAAGCAAGGAAACACAAACTTTGAATGATAAAATAGACTAGTTAGGCCTAGTTGATATCTATAGGACATTTCACACCAAAACAATGAATTTCACCTTTTTTTCAAGTGCACACAGAACACTCTCCAGGATAGATCATATCCTGGACCATAAACCTAGCCTTGGTAAATTTAAAAAAATGGAAACTATTTCAACCATCTTTTCTGATCACTGCTGCTGCTGCTAAGTCGCTTCAGTCATGTCCGACTCTGTGCGACTCCAGAGATGGCAGCCCACCAGGCTCCACCGTCCCTGGGATTCTCCAGGCAAGAACACTGGAGTGGGTTGCCATTTCCTTCTCCAATGCATGAAAGTGAAAAGTGAAAGTGAAGTCACTCAGTCATGTCCGACTCTTAGCGACCCCATGGACTGCAGCCCACCAGGCCCCTCCATCCATGGGATTTTCCAGGCAAGAGTACTGGAGTGGGGTGCCATTGCCTTCTCCGTTTCTGATCACAATGAAGTAAGATTAAATGTCAACTACAGGAAGAAAGTTGGGCTTCCCTGGTGACTCAGATGGTAAAGCGCCTGTCTGCAATGTGGGAGACCTGGTTTTGACCTCTGGGTTGGGAAGATCCCCTGGAGAAGGAAATGTCAGCCCACTCCAGTAGTCTTGCCTGGAAAATCCCATGGACAGAGGAGCCTGGTGGGCTACAGTCCATGGGGTTGCAAAAAGTCAGACATGGCTGAGCGACTTCAATTTCTTTCTTTCTTTCACAGGAAGAAAATGATTAAAAGTACAAACATATGGAGCTAAACAACATGCTTCTGAATAACTAATAAATCACAGAAGAAATCAAAGAGGAAATCAAAATACGCATAGAAACAAATGAAAATGAAAACACAACAACCCCAAACCTATGGGATTCAGTAAAAGCAGTGCTAAGGGGAAGTTTCATAGCAATACAAACTTACCTCAAGAAACAAGAGAAATATCAAATAAATAACCTAACCTTACACCTAAAGCAATTAGAAAAGGAAGAAATGAAGAACCCCAGGGTTAGTAGAAGGAAAGAAATGATAAATATTAGAGCAGAAATAAATGAAAAAGAAACAAAGGAGACTATAGCAAAAATCAACAAAACTCAAAGCTTGTTCTTTGAGAAGATAAATGAAATAGACAAACCATTAGCCAGACTTCTCAAGAAAAAAAGGGCCAAGAGTCAATTCATCAAAATTAGAAATGAAAATGGAGAAATCACAACAGACAACATAGAAATACAAAGGATCATAAGAGACTACTATCAGCAACCATATGCCAATAAAATGGACAACTTAGAAGAAATTGATGAATTCTTAGAAAAGTATTACCTTCCAAAACTGAACCAGGAAGAAATAGAAAATCTTATCAGATCCATTACAAACATAGAAATGAAACTGGAATCAAAAATCTTCCAACAAACAGAAACCCAGGACCAGATGTCTTCACAGGTGAATTCTAACAAAAATTTAGAAAAGAGCTAACACCTATCCTACTCAGTCTTGCAGAAAATTGCAGAGGAAGGTAAACACCTAAACTCATTCTATGAGGCCACCATCACCCTAATACCAAAACCAGACAAAGATACCACAAAAAAAGAAAACTACAGGCCAATATCACTGATTAACATAGATGCAAAAATCCTCAACAAAATTCTAGCAAACAGAATCCAACAGCATATTAAAAAGATCAAACATCATGACGAAGTGGGCTTTATCCCAGGGATGTGAGGATTCTTCAATATTTGCAAATCAATCAATGTGATACACCACATTAACAAATTGAAAGATAAAAACCATATGATTATCTCAATAGATGAAGAGAAAGCCTTTGACAAAATTCAATTCCCGTTTATGATAAAAACTTTCCAGAAAGCAGGAATAGAAGGAACATACCTCAACGTAATAAGAGCCATATGTGATAAACCCACAGCAAACATTATCCTCAATGGCAAAAAATTGAAAGCATTTCCACTAATATTAGGAGCAAGACAAGGGTGCCCACTCTCACCACTACTATTCAGCATAGTTTTGGAAGTTTTAGCCACAGCAATCAGAGAAGAAAAAGAAATAAAAGGAATCCAGATTGGAAAAGAAGAAGTAAAACACTCACTGTTTGCAGATGACATGATCCTCTACATAGAAAACCCTAAAGACACCACAGAAAATTTCTAGAGCTAATCAATGAATATAGTAAAGTTGCAGGATATAAAATTAATACAAAGAAATCCCTTGCATTCCTATACACTAACAATGAGAAGACAGAAAGAGAAATTAAAGAAACAATCACATTCACCATTGTGACAAAAAGAATAAAATACTTAGGAATAAATCTACCTAAAAAAACAAAAGACCTATATATATAAAACTGTAAAACACTGATGAAAGAAATCAAAGATGACACAAATAGTTGGAGAAATATATCATGTTCTTGGATTAGAAGAATCAATATAGTGAAAATGAGTATTCTACCCAAAGCAATCTACAAATTCATGCAATCCTTATCAAGCTACCAACAGTATTTTTCACAGAACTAGAACAAATAGTTTCACAATTTGTATGGAAATACAAAAAACCTCGAATAACCAAAGCAATGTTGAGAAAGAAGAATGGAACCGGAGGAATCAACCTGCCTGACTTCAGACTACACCACAAATGTACAGTCATCAAGACAGTATGGTACTGGCACAAAGACAGAAATAAAGATCAATGGATCAAAATAGAAAGCCCAGAGACAAATCCATGCACCTATGGACACCCTATCTTTGACAAAGGAGGCAAGAATATACAAGAATCTCTTTAACGAGTGGTGCTGGGAAAACTGGTCAACCTCTTGTAAAAGAATGAAACTAGAACGCTTTCTCGGAGAAGGCAATGGCACCCCACTCCAGTACTCTTGCCTGGAAAATCCCATGGACGGAGGAGCCTGGTAGGCTGCAGTCCATGGGGTTGCTGAGAGTCGGACACAACTGAGCGACTTCACTTTCACTTTTCACTTTCATGCATTGGAGAAGGAAATGGCAACCCACTCCAGTGTTCTTGCCTGGAGAATCCCAGGGATGGTGGAGCCTGGTGGGCTGCCGTCTATGGGGTCGCACAGAGTCAGACACGACTGAAGTGACTTAGCAGCAGTAGCAGAACACTTTCTAATACCATACACAAAAAAAAACTCAAAATGGATTAAGGATCTAAATGTAAGACCAGAAACTATAAAACTCGTAGAGGAAAACATAGGCAAAACACTCTCTGAGATAAATCACAAGAACTTCTAAGACCCACCTCCCAAAGTAATGGAAATAAAAGCAAAAATAAACAAATGGGACCTAATTAAACTTAAAAAGCTTTTGCACAACAAAGGAAACTATAAGCAAGGTGAAACCCTTCAGAATTGGAGAAAATAACAGCAAATGAAGCAACTGACAAAGAATTAATCTCAAAATGTATATAAGCAGCTCATGCATCTCAATACCAGAAAAACAAATGACCCAATCAAAAAATGGGCCAAAGAACTAAACAAACATTTCTCCAAAGAAGACATACAGATGGCTAACAAACACATAAAAAGATGTTCAACATCACTCATTATCAGAGAAATGCAAATCAAAACTACAGTGAGGTACCACTTCACACCAGTCAGAATGAACATCATTAAAGAGTCTTAAAACAAATGCTAGAGAGGGTGTGGGGAAAAGGGAACCCTCTTACACTGTTGGTGGGAATGCAAACTAGTACAGTCACTATGGAGAACAGTGTGGAGATTCCTTAAAAAACTGGAAATAGAACTGCCATATGACCCAGCAATCCCACCGCTGAGCATGTGATACACACCGAGGAAACCAGAATGGAAAGAGACCCATGTACCCCAAAGTTCATTGCAGCACTGTTTCCAATAGCTAGGTCATGGAAGCAACCTAGATGTCCATAATAAATCAAATCATTCAACTAATAAATGGGTGAAGGATATGAATACATATTTCTCCAAAGAAGATATATAGCTGACCAATAAACATGTAAAAAGATGATCAACATTATTAATCATTAAGCATATACAGATCAAAATAAAAGATACTACTACACACAGACTAGGATGGTTATAAACAAAAAAGCAGCCAATAACAAGTGTTGATAAGGAGGTAGATTATTGGAACTCTGATACATTGCTGGTGGGAATACAAAATAGTGTAGCCACTTTGGAAAACAGTATGGCGGTCTCTTAGATGGTTAAATTTAGAGTTATGATATAGCTCCGCCATTCCATTCTTTGATAACACACCAAAGAAAACAGAAGTAAAACACACAAAAATTTTTATAGGAATGTCTACAGCAGCATTTTTCATAATAGCCAGACTGCAAATACAACAAAGTGTAGAGTATCCATAAAAATGTATGTTATTCAACAATAAAGATGCGTGAATATTAATACATGTAAGGACATAGATGAACCTTGAAAATATTATGCTTAGTAAAAGAAGCCAGTCATAAAAGAGCACACACTATATAGCCTACTTATGTGAAATGTTCAGATAGGCAAATATAAAGAGAGAGAATAGATTAATCATTGTCTGGGGCTGTGAGCGTTGAGGGCCAATGGGGAATGACTGCTAATATGTTCCAGGATTTCTGTTGAGGGTACCTAAAGCATTTTAAAACTGATGTGCATTCTGGGAACCCTACTTAATTCACTGTGGTGGTCCAAATGGTAAGGAAGTCCAAAAGGAGGCGGGGTGGGGGGAGGGTGGTGGACACATACATATATGTACGGCTGATTCACTTTGCTGTACAGTAGAAATTAGTATAACATTGTAAAGCTCCAAAATCACTGTGGACTGTGATTGTAGCCATGAATTTCAAAAACACTTGCTCCCTGGAAAAAAAGCTATGACAAATCTAGACAGCATATTAAAAAGAAGAGAGATTATTTTGTGGACAGAGGTCCGAATAGCCAGAGCTATGGTTTTTCTAGTAGTCATGTTCTACTACTAGATGTAGAGATGTGAGAGCTAGACCATAAAGAAGGCTGAGAGCCAAAGAATAGAGAATAGAGAAGAATAGAGCCTTTCGAACTGTGGTGTTGGAGAAGACTCTTGAGAGTCCCTTGGATAGCAAGGAGATCAAAACAGTCAATCCTAAAGGAAATCAACCCTGAATGTTCATTGGAAGGACTGATGCTGAAGCTGAAGCTCCAATACTTTGGCCACCTGATGTGAAGAGCTGACTCCTTAGAAAAGATGCTGATGCTGGGAAAGATTAAAGGCAGGAGGAGAAGGGGATGATAGAGGATGCGTTGGTTGGATGCCATCACTGACTCAATAGGCATGAGTTTGAGCAAGCTCCGGGAGATGATGAAGGACTCGGAAGCCTGGCGTGCTTGCAGTTCATAGGGCTGCAAAGAGTCAGATACATATGAGCAATCGAACAACAATAACAAAAACAATTATATTTCAATTAAAATTAATTAAAAATTAAAAAATAAAACTGACGTGAATATACTAAAACCCAATAAGTTGTACACTTTAAATGGGTAAATTGTATGGTATGTGAATGACAGCACATTAAAACTATTAAAAATATCTTGGGAAGCTAATGTTAAATCTTTTAGGCTTGTTTTATATAAAATTTAAGAAAAAGGTTTTTTTTTTTTTTTTTTAAGAGAAAGGAGAAAATAGTATGAGTTTTTAAACTTAAAACTGCCAAGAATTTAAAATATATGCTACAAATGTAAAATATGATCAGTACAGTCACTCTGGCAGTATCTTCACCTGGAATAATTTAATTTTCAAATATTTACACATTCTTTTAAAATGCAGGAGAGTGGAATCAGTATGTGGAAACGCTTTAAACTCTTTAGAGAATTTCTATCACATAAATCTCCCACAATATTCAGTCTCAAGTAACTGTTTCAGAAAAAAACCTTTGAAAGGGTTTCTGTTATGATAATTTCTAGTAGAATGCGAAGTTCTATTCCATCAAGTTCATAGTGTTTATATAATTAAAGTATAGATGATTGCTCTGAGAGACTAGCACATTTCTGAGGTTTGAGAAACAATAAGAAATGTGACATTATAATACATCTGTGTTTTAAAATGTGTACTAAGTGAAAATACATTAATATTTTTAACTGGAAATGTGTTAATTACTCTCTGACGTTATAGTGGCAAAAAGAATTTGACTCTTAACTAAAAGGAATTCACTCTTAACTAAAAGGAATTTGAAAGGTAATTTTAGTTGAAATTGAAATATTAAATATAAATAAATACACTGTGAAGTCAAATGAATGCCCTGCAAATAATGGGAAGCTGCCCTATAGCACAGGGAGCTCAATTCGATGCCCTGTGATGACCTAGAGGGGCGGGATGGGCAGGTGGGAGGGAGACTCAGGAAGGAGGGGATATATGTATACTTATAACTGATTCACAGTGTTGTACAGCAGAAACTAACAAAACATTGTGAAGCAATTATATCCTAATTTTAAAAATGTATCTTGAATTACCCATGTGGACCTAATGTAATCACAAGTGTCTTTAAAAGATGGAAGAAGGAAGCAGAAGAGTGAGTAATGAAATGTGCTGTCTTCCTAGACCCTCTGAAGGATTGCAGCCTGCTTACACCTCGATTTTAGCTCAATGAGACCTATTTTGGACTTCTCCAGAACTGTTACAAGGCAATGGCACGCCACTCCAGTACTCTTGTCTGGAAAATTCCACGGACGGAGGAGCCTGGTAGGCTGCAGTCCTTGGGATCGCTAAGAGTCGGACACGACTGAGCGACTTCACTTTCACTTTTCACTTTCATGCATTGGAGAAGGAAATGGCAACCCACTCCAGTGTCTTGCCTGGAGAATCCCAGGGACGGGGCAGCCTGGTGGGCTGCCATCTATGGGGTCACACAGAGTCGGACACAACTGAAGCTACTTAGCAGCAGCAGCAGAACTGTTAGAGAATAAACTTGCATTGTTTTAAGCCACGGGATTATAAGAACTTGTTCAGCAACGATAGGAAATTAATACAGATAGCAGGTGAAATTGACTATGTATACCCCAACTTCCACTCCCTTCCTTTCACCTTGAATGCATAGTAATTTCTGATCAAAACTTATCCAATCCAGTTTGGTATCTCCAGGATCTAGGATGGTGCC
The DNA here is from genome assembly GCF_000754665.1 of Bison bison bison. NCBI lineage: Eukaryota > Metazoa > Chordata > Mammalia > Artiodactyla > Bovidae > Bison > Bison bison. The sequence continues at coordinate 2,592,160 of NW_011494620.1, read as the reverse complement.
CAGAATACAGTAGACACTTGGAAGATACTTGTTGAATCAAATAAATGAATGAAAGGCTACTTTTAGTTGTCTGAGTTTATTTTTTCCTGTTACATAATTTTTTTATGATCTCATACTTGGAATTGACAGTGATTTTTTGGACAGACAAAACAGAACGGCTAATTGGGAGGTTTCATGTTAGTAATCAGATATTTAAGTGGATATCCATTAGCAGTTCACTTCTCTGCTGTTTTTCTCACATTTGAGGACAAAATTTATGTCTTGTAAATCACTCCAGTTGCCATTTTAAAAGACTCTAATAGAATGAATGGGCCCTAGAACATAAGCCTTAAAAATATAGTCTGAAACCAAAGCCTGTGAAAACCTGCAGAAAGACTGAGCAGAAAACCCAAGGGGCTCTCATTTGCAGTTAGAAATCTCAACATTTTCTTTTTCCTTTCTCCACCAAGCTGTTCAGTTCTAACTTAATGGTTTTCAGTTAGTACTACTTATAATCATATATCTGCAGTGACCCCTCCCTCCTACAATCACAATGAAACACCTTGCTTCAAAGGTAGTGGGGCTGTGAAAATTGGTATCACATTCATCTGAAATGCTTTATACAGTGAAAAAATTCTGTTTACTAATCACTGCCATGGAATTATTCATAATAAAAATAATTCTGAGTACTCTGAACATTTAACACCTTATTCACAGCATTTCACACACTTCAGAAAAATAGTTTTCATTAGAAAATAGAGAAAAGCCTCAGAAAAAAGCATTTCATTATCCTGTCACATTATTTTAAGTTATGTAAGCAACCATTTTTTAAAACTTTTGGTGCTCATCCTTCCCTACTTTCTATCCATTTCAAGATTTTAGCCAATTATCTTCAAAGTGTACTTTGAGGTTGGCATGTAATTTGAAATTATTGCATTGAAAACACTTTAAGGATGAAAGTCACAGCTAAAAGAGTAAATACTAGGTTAATGTTAAGAAAAACCGAAGTGGCCTTAGGCAGCTAGAGACTTGCCAGGTACTGTCAGCCAGGCCTTGGTATCGTGAGGGGCTGGCCTGGCACCCCTGGCTGGTCCATGGTGTTTTCCTGATAAATATCAGCGGTTTTAAGAGCACCAATGTCAGCAGAGGCCACTCTATGAATATGTTGGATCAAGACAAAAATAAGACCATTCTGTAATTATGCATGAACACTTAGGAAAAAAAATGTTCTGAGCCTCCCTCCATTCCTCTATCTTATCTGATATGATGAAATATGGCTTCTTTACTATGGATTGAGTTTCTTCATTCTAATTTACCCTCATCCAAGATAAGATTTATTGAGATACTCAGTTAAAGAATTATCCGTGCTTCCTGACAATGCTTTATCCAGAGTGAAGCTCTGCTCCCTTAAATCCTCCGTAAGCCCACCTAACCAAAGCCCAGATCCTCCATGGAGTAATTCCTTCCTAATACCTTAATGCCTGATGTCTTACGTTTCACCCATGCTGTGTATTTCCTGTCATTGCTGTTAACAGTCAACCCAATTCACTTAACTACTTGTGTGTTTCTGGAGGCCTTTGGTCAGAGAGTAGAGACACTTCAGAAGATGTCAAAAAAATCATAAAACCTGTTTGTTCAATTTTTGTATGCTATTTATATATTCTGAAATATTTTGAGTGTTTACAGTGTCTAGCTTAATTTTAGGTGGTGAGGATTCTGATGAGAAAATGAAAAAGTTCTAGTTCTTATGGTCTTCGGGGCTTCCTTACTGGCTTGGAGTAAAGAACCCGGCTGCCAATTCAGGAGATGCAGATTCAATCCCTGAGTTGGAAAGATCCCCTAGAGAAGGAAATGGCAACCCACTCCAGTATTCTTGCCTGGGAAATCCCGTGGACAGAGGTTCATGGGGTCGCAAAAGAGTCGGACACGACTTATCGACTAAACAACTTATGGTATTTACACTATACAGTACTTATGGTATTTACAGTATTGGGTTTGATGGTAATGATTGAAAGAGATTAAATGTTTCCTCAAAATATTGGAGGAAATCCATTTGTATGTAACAAGTTTTTCTTCTGGATACTTGTGTATAATTTTCTCTCTGTCGCTCTGTTTTAGGGGTTTCTAGCTGGGAGGGATTAGAGGCAGGAGGAGAAGGGGACGACAGAGGGTGAGATGGCTGGATGGCATCACTGACTCGATGGATGTCAGTTTGAGTGAACTCCGGGAGTTGGTGATGGACAGGGAGGCCTGGCGTGCTGCGATTCTTGGGGTCGCAAAGAGTCGGACACGACTGAGCGACTGAACTGAAGTAAAGAAATGTACCTTAGAAAAAATTGTCCTACAACACACACAGTTGTATAGGGAAGTTATAAGCCAGATGTGCTTTAAAGAAAGCACTCTATGCAATCTGTGTATGACAATGCATTAATGTGCCTATTTTTTTTATCTGTAGAACTGTATCAATGCTTTTGCTGTTCAGAGATTCTCTTGTAAATTCTCTAAGGTTTTTATCATCTAAGTAATTCATTCATCTTCAGTGTCCCTTTTAGAAATGGATTTAAAAAAAATGTTTACTGCTCTCCCATGTGGTAATTCTTACTGTAAGCCCTTCAAATTATATATCAATAAGAGACTTCTCAGGATTATAAACTAGGCCTATTGCTTTACAGAGTGAATAGGTTATAGCAGACTGTCTCCTCCTGAATGCTCCATGTTAGACAAGCTATCTCCTTTGTGGCTCAGTGGTAAAGAGTCTGCCTGCAATGCAGAAGAGCTGGATTCAGTCCCTGGGTTGGGAAGATCTCCTGGAGGAGGGTATGGCAGCCCACTCCAGTATTCTTGCCTGGAGAATCCTATGGACAGAGGAGTCTGGCAGGCTACAGTTCATGGGGCCTCAAAGAGTTAGACTTGACTGAATAACTATTTCAGTGGGGGGCTTCCCAGGTGAGCTAGTGGTAAAGAACCCACTTGCCAATGCAGGAAATGTAAGAGACATGGCTTCGATCCCTGGGTCAGGAAGATCCCCTGGAGGAAGGCATGGCAACCCACTCCAGTATTCTTGCCTGGAGCATCCCATTGACAGAGGAGCCTGGCGGGCTACACTCCATAGGGTTGCAAAAAGTCGAACACGACTGAAGCAACTTAGCATGCATGCACATACTCCTTTATCAGAGTTACTTTTCAATAGTATGGTGACTGCGCCATATTTCTCTATACAATTTTATCTAAAGATGTACAGATGTCAGAGTTGGACCATAAAGAAGGCTGAATGCTGAAGAATTGATGCTTTCAAATTGTGGTGGTGTTAAAGACTCTTGAGAGTCACTTGGACTGCAAGGAGATCAAACCAGTCAATCCTAAAGGAAATCAATTCTAAATATTCATTGGAAGGACTGATGCTGACGCTCCATACTTTGGCCACCTGATGTGAACAGCTGACTCATTGGAAAAGACTCTGATTCTGGGAAATATTGAAGGCAGGAGAAAGGGGCAACAGAGGATGAGATGGTTGGATGGCATCACTGACTCCATGGACATGAGTTTGAGCAAACTCCGGGAGATGGTGAAAGACAGGAAAACTTGGCGTGTGGCAGTCCATGGGATGACTGGAAGACAACAACAAGGATAAATATCACGTTATGAAATATGGATTGATAATGTTATTTATCATTTCAAAAGAGTACACTTTAGCCAAGATAGATTAGTGGGAAAAAATGTAATTAATAATCTAAAGATCCTCTCTCCCTGCCCCAACTTTTTACTTTATTTCCAAATCATACCATCAGGTAATATATTTGGTTTTGTTGTTATTTATTTCTTAAATGTTATTTTTGGGGTATAATTGCTTTACAGTGTTGTGTTAGTTTCTGCTGTACCATGAAGTGAATCTGCTATTTGTATACATATATTCCCTCCCTCTTGAACCTCCCGCCCACCTTCCTCCTCCCACCCCTCTAGGTTATCACAGGGCACCAAACCACACTCCCTGTATTACACAGCAGTTCCCTGGTATACTAGCTATCTGTTTTACACATGGTAGTGTAAAAGCGACTTCACTTTCACTTTTCACTTTCATGCATTGGAGAAGGAAATGGCAACCCACTCCAGTGTTCTTGCCTGGAGAATCCCAGGGACGGGGGAGCCTGGTGGGCTGCCGTCTATGGGGTCGTACAGAGTCGGACACAACTGAAGTGACTTAGCAGCAGCAGCAGCTGTGTAAAAGCTGGCATCAGTGTCACTGTCTCAATTTGTCCCACACTCTCCTTTTCCCACTGTGTCCCCAAGTTAGTTCCCTATATCTGTGTCTCTTCCTGCCCTGCAGATAGGTTTATCTGTACTATTTTTGTAGATTCCATATATAAGCATTGCTATGCGGTTTTTATTTTTCTCTTTCTGACTCACTTCACTCTGTATGACACGCTGTCACCGGGTGATTCTTGGGTCATTGGAGGCTCACTGGATACAGTGGTCCTGAATTTACAGAGGAGCTGATAAAATGGATGCTCTGTTGAATACCTTTTATCACATACCCCCCTAATTTTGTCCATCTGTCAACATTTTACCTTATGATTATACCGAATGTAAGAAATACCCCTTGGTTAGGAAGGTGGAGTCTGTCAAACAGAAAACAAGCAGCCAGTGTGCAGGACATCGTGATCTTTCCCGAAATTGCTTTGGTCTGACTCGGAACAGGATAGAATTTTCAAACCATTTTCCTATAAACATTCTATTTAGAATTTGGTGCACTTTTTAGGTAATCTGTTCTTCATTTATCAATGATAAAAAACAGTGAACAAATTAATTGCTAGCATGAAAGTGCTATAATCTCTCATAATTATACAGATTTTAAGAGTCCATGTGGGTGGACTGTTATTAAGTATTGGCACAATTTGTTCCTGAGTAGGTGGCAGTGCTGTGCCCAATGTGTTGGGAAATAAGATTGGATCCAAAGGAACGCAAGAAGCATTTTCTTTATCAAAGTGTATTTAAACATAGAGGAAAATGAGCTGTATTGTCAGACTTGCTCTTAGAGTAAAAGTCAAAATACCTCAGCCCATGCGGTAATAAAGCCTTTTATGATTTTCTATTTGTCTGCCTCCATTGCTTCTCAATTTTCATGACGCTGTGGCTGTGTTTCCTGACTACTTCCGTGGTTTCAGGATTTTTTAGTATTTTTCTTCTTAGACAGGACAACTTCCTCCCCATTTCTCCCAATCTCAAAAGAGGTTATCCTGCTTATGTTTTCAAATTCTGTTTCAGTATCATCTCTCCTGGGGCTTCCCCGGTGGCTCAGTGGTAAAGAATCCACGTGCCAATGCAGGAGATGCAGTCAGGAAACATGGATTCAATCTCTGGGTCGGCAAGATCCCCTGGAGAAGGGAATGGCAACCCACCCCAGTATTCTTGCCTGGAGAATCATATGGACAGAGGAGCCTGGTGGGCTACAGTCCATGGGGTCAGAGAGTCAGACACGACTGAGTGCACGCACGCACACGCGCGCACACACACACACACACACACACACACACACACACACATATCATCTCTCCTAGGAAGCCTTCCTGAATCTCTCAGGTGCCCTGTCTTGTATTCCTGTACAACACTTTGATACTACCATTTATTAAAAGATTTTTTTTAATATTGCATGGAATTTGTTACAATATTGTTTCTGCTTTATGTTTTCTTATTTTTTTTTGCCACGAGGCCTGTGGGATCTTTATTCTTTTACCAGGGATCAAACTCACGTCCCCTGCATTGGAAGGCAAAGTCTTAACCACTTGACTTCCAGGGAAGTCCTGTATATTCCTATTTAAAAAATAAACAAATTGTTTTGAGCACTTGCCTCCTTGCCTGTCTTTCCAGCTGGATTGTAAGAAACTTCAGTGCAAGATCATGATCTCATTCATATTTATATTCTTACCTTCTCAGTAATTTGAATGAATGATTTAATTAGTAAATCTCAATGCATGAATATGTCTCTATTAATAAACAATTTAATTCATTAATCTAAATAACCCAGTTAGAAACCTTTTTTAAATGAAATAACTGAATAGCACCATCCTAATTTTAATGGATCTAAATACGTCTATTAATATACTGTTTTTTTTGGTGGTTTTTTGTTTGCTTGTTTTCTGTTGAAACCAGGTTAGGAGCAGATTTCTGCATCCATGCTCCTGACACCTTTATTCCCAGTAGACAAGAGGTAGAAACAACTCCAATCTCTATTGACTGATGACTGGACAAACTAAATATGGTCTGTACATACAACAGGATCTAACAAACACGTGAAAAGATGCTCAACATCACTCATTATCAGAGAAATGCAAATCAAAACCACAATGAGGTCCCATCTCATGCTGGTCAGAATGGCTGCTATCAAAAAGTCCACAAACAATAAATGCTAGAGAGGGTGTGGAGAAAAGGGAACCTTGTTACACTTTTGGTGGGAATGCAAACTAGTACAGCCACTATGGAAAACAGTGTGGAGATTCCTTAAAAACCAGGAAATAGAACTGCCATATGACCCAGCAATCCCACTGCTGGGCGTACACACTGAGGAAACCAGAACCAAAAGAGACACATGTGCCCCAAAGTTCATTGCAGCACTGTTTCCAATAGCCAGGACATGGAAGCAACCTAGATGTCCATTGGCAGGCGAATGGATAAGAAAGCTGTGGTACATATATACAGTGGAATATTACTCAGCTATTAAAAACCATGCATTTGAATCAGTTCTAATGAGGTGGATGAAATTGGAGCCTCTTATACAGAGTGAAGTAAGTCAGAAAGAAAAACACCAATACAGTATATTAACACATATATATGAAATTTAGAAAGATGGTAGCAATGATTCTGTACACAAGACAACAAAAGAGACAGATGTAAAGAACAGACTTTTGGACTCTGTGGGAGAAGGTAAGGGTGGGATGATTTGAGAGAACATCATTGAAACATGTATATTACCATATGTGAAATAGATGACCAGTCCAAGTTTGATGCATGAAATAGGGCACTCAAAGCCAGTGCACTGGGATAACCCAGAGGGATGGGATGCGGAGGGTGGTGGGAGGGGTGTTTGGGACAGGGGGACATATGGACACCTGTGGCTGATTCATGTTGATATATGGCAAAAACTACCAAAATATTGTAAAGTAATTAACCTCCAATTAAAATAAATTAATTAATTTAAAAAATGAAGTTCTGATCTATGCTATAATAGGGATAAATCTTAAAAATGTTAAATAAGTGAAATAAGCCAGATACAAAAGGACAAACATTATATGATCCTGTTTGTATCTGGAGTGGTCAAATTCATAGAGACAGAAGGTTCCCAGGTCTCGGGGAGAGGGATGACCAGGGAGTTAGTATTTAATGGGGACAGAGTATCAGTTCAGAATGATGAAAAATTTCTAAAGATGGATAGCAATGGTGGTTGTACAACAATATGAATGTACTTAATGCCACTGAACTATATTCCTAAAAATGGTAAACTTTATACTTATGTATCAGTTCAGTCACTCAGTTGTGTCTGACTCTTTGTGGTCCCATGGACTGCAGCACACCAGGCTTCCCTATCCATCACCAACTCCTGGAGCTTGCTCAAACTCATGTCCATTGAGTTGGTGATGCCATCCAACCATCTCATCCTTTGTCATCCCCTTCTCCTGCCTTCAATCTTTCCCAGCATCAGGGGTCTTTTCCAATCAGTCAGTTCTTTGCATCAGGTGGCCAAAGTATTGGAGCTTTTGTATACTTTACCACAATTAAAAAACTTGTATTACAACATGTTACACAGACAATCTCTAGATGATAGAGATAATCATACATTAGAACATTTTTAGCTGGGTGAAGTTAGAACGGAGACTAGAAACATTACCCACATGAGACTGAGACAAAAGGCTTGGGACACTCCTTAATTTATATGGAGCTCAAGGATCTCACACACACGAAAAAAGAACTTGGTCATTTCCTATAACTGGGATACAGAATTTTTTAATAGGAATAGATGCATAAAAACAATGGTGTTCTTGGCCATAAAGAAGTCTCATGGGACATGTCAGACAGAAAATAGGAATTATTATTGGCAGGAGTAATGCCTGCAGGTTTAATGGAATACATCCTATACTTGGCCATCTCCTTTCCCTCCCCTGCTTTGTTGCCTAAGGAACAGAGAGGGCTGTGGTATAAAGGGAAAAAAGAAAATGTCACAAGAGGGTCACCTACTCTCTGAGAAACAACCTGTATGAACTGGTCAGGAAAAGAAAGAGGAGCTCGCCTATCAAAAGGAGAAGGAGATGAGCTGCAGAGTCAGTGGCAATGGTACAAAGTAGCTGCATGTTTGTGGCAGTGGTCAGAGACATTAGGGATGAAAACCAGCCCAGCTAGCAATACATAGGTCCCAAGGGCAGCCCACTGCGGTGATCAAGAATAAATCCACACACATATGGACACCTTATCTTTGACAAAGGAGGCAAGAATATACAGTGGATTAAAGACAATCTCTTTAACAAGTGGTGCTGGGAAATCTGGTCAACCACTTGTAAAAGAATGAAACTAGAACACTTTCTAACACCATATACAAAAATAAACTCAAAATGGATTAAAGATCTCAACATAAGACCAGAAACTATAAAACTCCTAGAGGAGAACATAGGCAAAACACTCTCCGACATACATCACAGCAGGATCCTCTATGACCCACCTCCCAGAATATTGGAAATAAAAGCAAAAATAAACAAATGGGACCTAATTAAACTTAAAAGCTTCTGCACATCAAAGGAAACTATTAGCAAGGTGAAAAGACAGCCTTCAGAATGGGAGAAAATAATAGCAAATGAAGCAACCGACAAACAACTAATCTCAAAAATATATAAGCAACTCCTACAGCTCAACTCCAGAAAAATAAACGACCCAATCAAAAAATGGGCCAAAGATCTAAATAGACATTTCTCCAAAGAAGACATACAGATGGCTAACAAACACTTGAAAAGATGCGCAACATCACTCTTTATCAGAGAAATGCAAATCAAAACCACTATGAGGTACCATTTCACACCAGTCAGAATGGCTGCGATCC
>NW_011494620.1:2576702-2583002 GCF_000754665.1 Bison bison bison | reverse complement strand
GTGTACCCCAATGTTCATCGCAGCACTGTTTATAATAGCCAGGACATGGAAGCAACCTAGATGTCCATCAGCAGATGAATGGATGAGGAAGCTGTGGTACATATACACAATGGAGTATTACTCAGCCATTAAAAAGAATACATTTGAATCAGTTCTAATGAGGTGGATGAAACTGGAGCCTATTATACAGAGTGAAGTAAGCCAGAAGGAAAAACATAAATACAGTATACTAACGCATATATATGGAATTTAGAAAGATGGTAACGATAACCCTGTATACGAGACAGCAAAAGAGACACTGATGTATAGAACAGTCTTATGGACTCTGTGGGAGAGGGTGGGAAGATTTGGGAGAATGGCATTGAAACATGTGAAATGTCATGTATGAAACGAGATGCCAGTCCAGGTTCAGTGCACGATGCTGGATGCTTGGGGCTGGTGCGCTGGGAAGGCCCAGGCGGATGGTATGGGGAGGGGGGAGGGCGGAGGGTTCAGGATGGGGAGCATGTGTATATCTGAAATTAAAAAAAAGAAAAAAATAAATAAATAAATAAAATATGAAAAAAAAAAAAAAAAGAATGTAAAGAGCAATGGATCCCATGATGTCAAAATTGGAAAGTTGCTGGCTACAGCCCAGATTATAAAAAAAATCTTGGTCATGTCTTAGTTAAGTGTGGGGACTTAGGGCATTGAGGTATGAGGTACTGCTATAAATATGAGCTATTTGAACTCATCAGTGTGTAAAATCAGACCACGTAAGGGTTTTACATAATATGGATATATTCAAAATATTAAGGCTAGAGGTTTAGTTTCCATAAAGTGTGATTTCATATAAATACTAATAGCCTTTTCTTCAATTCTCTGATTAAAACTTAAAACATTAATTATTTAAATTCCACCCACTCCTAACCTTAAGACCTAAGAGTCCCAGAGTTAAGACTATCCAACAATTATAGAAACTCCTTGCTTCCAATCAGAGAAACTGAAAATCTATTCGAACTACCAGCCTCATCTATTTTGAAACGAATGTTACTTTGAATTAAATGGGTATGTCAGTATAACTCCAGTAAAGAAAATAAATGAGGAAAAAGGCTTTCTTCCACATAACAGGCTTTAGGTATATCTCCCCAGAGGATGTATTCTGTTCTACCCCACAAAATTGAAAACAAGTAGAAATCAAGAGATTCCTGGAATAAACAGTCCTTTAAATATCATCTCCAGGGACTTCCCTGGTGGTCTGGTGGTTAAGACTCAGCCTTCCGACGCAGGGGGTATGGGTTCGATCCCTGGTCAGGGAGACAATATTCCCACATATCTCACAGCTGAAAAACCAAAATATAAACAACAGAAGAAATATGTAACAAATTCAATAAAGACTAAAAGTGGTCCATATTAAAAACAAATCTTAAAAAAAATCATCTCCAAATATATTCCACTGCACAGGAGAGAAAACAATTAACTCTTTCTATCCACAAGAAGAAGAAACTATAATCTGTTTTTGCTCAGGCTAAAGATATTTTACTTGGCAAGGTGATGCCTGGGTTGTTCACAGGTGGGAAGAGAGGACAAAGAGACAAAACATGTAGTTGCAGCAGAAAAAGAAAGAATTTAGAGTTGTGAATAGGAAGAGTAGATACTTCTCAGGGTGGCTATTCAGCAAATCCTTATTTTCTTGGAATTGTGCTTTATGATTGATGAGTCTGAAAATAGACACCCAGTCCAAAGTGGATCAAACAGATACTTTCTTCCCAGACTGAAATATAAATATAAACCCAGAAAATGGAGACAATTAGTCATCGAAGCCAAGTCTAGCGAATGATCATGTTCAAGGACAAAACTGTCTGCCATGCCTGTGATTTAGTCCCTACAGCAGTACCGATTCTTTCCCTACCCACCTCTTTGTTACTCAGCTTTTTCTGTTTCTTTGAGATACTTCAGTATCTTTCAGATGAATTCATTTTCTCTTCCTCTTCCTCCCTGTCCTCACTTAAGATTGCTTGAATGGATTATTTCTGTAGTTTGCATCCAAAAGAACCCTAATAAATACAGAAGTTATGGCATAAAACCTTTGAAATGTGGAGCAAATCAGTAAAACTTTTCAAGAAGCACTAACAGGGACAGGATTTCTTCCGAAGGCATTATTAGTCCAAGAGTCAAGAAGGGGCTGATATACCAAGATAAAAGAATGTATCAAGAAGCAAAGCAGAAATAGAGACACAGACTTAGAGATCAGACATATGGATATCAAAGGGGAAAGGTGGGGGGTGGGACAAACTGGGAGATTGGGATTGATATATATACACTATTGATACTGTGGATAAAATAGGTAACTAATGAGAACCTCCTGTATAGTTCAGGGAACCCTATTCAGTGCTCTGTGGTGAACTAAATGGGAAGGAAATCCAAAAAAGAGGGGATATATGTGTTCATATAGATGATTCACTTCATTGTACAGCAGGAACTAATACAACATTTTAAAGCGTCAACTACAAATTGGCACCTGCCTGTCCACTACAAACTGGCACTTGCCAAGAGCATTGCCAGAGACCAAACAGCAACAACAAAGGCATTTGCCATCCACCTCTGCAGAGATTGAACCCTGTGAGCTGCTGTTGACTTTCAACACACCCTGAGGGAGTTCAGGGTGGAGTGAGGCTCCAGGGAATCTGGTAGGACAAGTCTTTAGATAGTTAGGTATTTTCAGGAACTGATTTCATGATCCCAATCCTTGGGTCTCCTCCTATCTAGAAAAGCACTAAATCCCTCATGGTGACATCAGATCCTTGTGACTAGGAGAAAACCTTTTGTAAAATAAGCACATAATTGCACTGAACTCTGCCTTCAACAAAATCCTATATATTGACCTTCCCCCACTGCCTCTTTGGAGCAGTCTCTCAGAACTATCTGAGGTGCTGTCTCCCGGGCTGCAGTCCTCATTTTACTCCAAATAAAACAACTCACAACTCTCACATTGTGTATCTTTTTAGTCGACAAAAGCAACTATATTCCAATAAAAATTAATTTTAAAAAATAAAAATAAAAAACAGGACCCAGGCTAAAGCTCAGATTAGCAGGGTCTGAAAGCTGTGGAAATCTCTCCCTTGATCTGTCTCTTTGTGCCTAAGTCAACTATTTAAACTTTATTATACCCAAGTTCAAAACAGCATTCAGATATGGCAAAACTAGTCATCTCTGAAACTGAATGGACTCAATAACTATCATAATTGTCAGATATTTCTTCCAGTTCCTTTAAAAAAAAGTTGGGAGGAGATGATTTACTAGTGAGAGACATTTCTGATTAAATCACCTGCCATTCCAACTGGTTACAAACAGAAGTAGAATCAGAAAGAAATCATTCCGACTCTAATACTACTTACAAAAAAATTAGGAAAATGAGCAATGAAATTTTAAGCATTGAGGAAGAGTCAAGAGCAATTCCTGCTGAAATAAATTTGGGCCACCAGTGTTAGTAGCTGCTGTACCATTACTATTTATTGTATTGAAAGTCATAGGAGCTACAAGACACAATAGATTGTGCCCCTAGAATGGGGAAACTGTGTCTAGAAATATCATCTACTGAAAATGAAACCAGAAATGAAGAGGTTTCCAATTTGCTGAACATTCAAATACGGTATTCATTTGAATTCCATAAAAAAGTTTTTTGTATCCCCATTTTATTGGGGATTTGTACTGGGGATCTCCAATACAAATGAAGAAACCCTTAGAAAAGTTAATTAACTTACCTATGGATACAAGTCTAGTAAGTGCTGGACTTGGGATTTGACCAGATCTGTTCCAATCTAAATCCCATGCTATTCACACGGGTTGCAAGAGTTTAGTCATCATCAGCATAGTAACCGAAGCTAAATGTTGATTCGTACATATTTAGAGGATGAGACCAAAATACTTCCCATGTGTCTATTTTGGAAATAAGTCACATCCTCAGAAATATGGGACTGGAATGTAAATGAGATTTTTAAAAAGCTATAATATAAATATATCATGAGTTTTTTGGATACAGTACCACAAAAAAGTACTTTTAAAGAAAGACTGGGAGAAAAATCAGTATTTAGGATAAGCCAACATTTCTGATTCCAGTGGTTAGAATTGCATATAAAATTACTTAATGCTAATATTGCCTCAAGTATTCCATGGACTGTAAAGGGAAAATGATAATTTCCAAGTAAAAACTAACTGGAATGAAGGGGACAGGAAGCCTATACATGGATGAATGTTAAGGATCAATGGTGTTTAGATTTGCTGTGGGTAAAACTGAAAAAGAAGGAGGAGATTATGTTCCTATTTGAACCTTCTCTACATCATTGAATAAAGACTCCCAAATGGCTGGCAGTCAACAATAAAATTGTGTTAAGTGAATAGAAGTGGACTTCTAATCATTATTTTAATTGCATTTGCAACAAGATGAAGTCTTCAAGAAGTAGCAATAACATCTATCTTGGGACAAACTCAGGTTTTATGTTGAGCTATTGCATCTTCTACAACATGGGTCTCTTTTTAGAAGCTCCGTGCAGTTATTATGGGTTCTCAAATTGGCAATTTTTTCTAAGATCAGGGACATGAAGTTAAAATGTTCTTGACTGAAAGGTACTTTATTTGATTTTCCAGATTTTTCCAATGACTGACATATATTGAGAGCATTTTGATTGATTATGCAAAAAAAGCAACAGGATGGATGAAAATTATTTTCAAGTCAGTTCAGGGTTCTTATAAAAGTCAGTACTGTGCTAACAAAGTCATTTTCATTTCAGTATTTAAAGCTACATTTCCAATTTGTTGTGAACTGCAGAAAAATCTTATGTTTCATAATTTAAATGTCATTAAATATAAACAACAGAATGTATGTTCATACATTTATTTTAAGTAATACATAAGACTGTACACTAGTGTAGAGTTGAAAGTGCAATATTTTGATAAAATATAGCTGTACACATGTTTGTGTAAAATTAAAAAAAAAAACTGTCTACACTAAATTAATCCTTCATCTGAGTGCCAGGTCACACATATAGAAACAGAGGTATGGATACTGAGGGAAGGACTTCCCTGGTGGCTCAGGTGGAAAAGAATCTGCCTACAATACAGGAGATCCAGGTCAGATCCCCAGGTGGGGAAGATACCCTGGAGAAGGGAATGGCTACCCACTCCAGTATTCTTGCCTGGAGCTATATTTCATGGACAGAGGAGACTGGTGGGCTACAGTCCACAGGGTCACAAAGAATCAGACACAACTGAGTGACTAACAGTTTTTTTTTCCACCAAGGGGAGAAAGGGGTAGGGTTGGGATGAACTGGGAGATTGGGACTGACATATATACAATATTGATACTATGTGTAAAATATATAACAAATGAGAACCTGCTATATAGCACAAGGAACTCTACTCAATGCTGTGTGGTGATCTAAATGGGAAGGAAATCCAAAAAAAGAGGGGATATACATATATGTATAGCTGATTCACTTTGCTATATAGTCAAAACTAACACATTGTAAAGCAACTATACTCTAATAAAAATGTTTTTACATCAGTTCAGTCGCTCAGTTGTGTCCGACTCTTTGCAACCCCATGAATTGCAGCACGCCAGGCCTCCCTGTCCATCACCAACTCCCGGAGTTCACCCAAACTCACAACCATCGAGTTGGTGATCCCATCCAGCCATCTCATCCTCTGTCATCCCCTTCTCCTGCCTCCAATCCCTCCCAGCATCAGAGTCTTTTCCAATGTGTCAACTCTTCGCATGAGGTGGCCAAGTACTGGAGTTTCAGCTTTAGCATCATTCCTTCCAAAGAAATCCCAGGGCTGATCTCCTTCAGAATGGACTGGTTGGATCTCCTTGCAGTCCAAGGGACTCTCAAGAGTCTTCTCCAACACCACAGTTCAAAAGCATCAATTCTTCGGCACTCAGCTTTCTTCATAGTCCAACTCTCACATCCATACATGACCACAGGAAAAACCATAGCCTTGACTAGATGGACCTTTGTTGGCAAAGTAATGTCTCTGCTTTTCAATATGCTATCTAGGTTGGTCATAACTTTCCTTCCAAGGAGTAAGCGTCTTTTAATTTCATGGCTGCAGTTATCATCTGCAGTGATTTTGGAGCCCAAAAAACTAAAGTCTGACACTGTTTCCACTGTTTCCCCATCTATTTCTCATGAAGTGATGGGACCGGATGCCATGATCTTCGTTTTCTGAATGTTGAGCTTTAAGCCAACTTTTTCACTCTCCTCTTTCACTTTCATCAAGAGTCTTTTTAGTTCCTCTTCACTTTCTGCCATAAGGGTGGTG
>NW_011494620.1:2562401-2576602 GCF_000754665.1 Bison bison bison | reverse complement strand
CAACTTTTTCACTCTCCTCTTTCACTTTCATCAAGAGTCTTTTTAGTTCCTCTTCACTTTCTGCCATAAGGGTGGTGTCATCTGCATATCTGAGGTTATTAATATTTCTCCTGGCAATCTTGATTCCAGCTTGTGTTTCTTCCAGTCCAGCGTTTCTCATGATGTACTCTGCATATAAGTTAAATAAGCAGGGTGACAATATACAGCCTTGACGTACTCCTTTTCCTATTTGGAACCAGTCTGTTGTATGTCCAGTTCTAACTGTTTCTTCCTGACCTGCATACAGATTTCTCAAGAGACAGGTCAGGTGGTCTGGTATTCCCATCTTTTTCAGAATTTCCCACAGTTTATTGTGATCCACACAGTCAAAGGCTTTGGCATAGTCAATAAAGCAGACATAGATGTTTTTCTGGAACTCTCTTGCTTTTTCCATGATCCAGCAGATGTTGGCAATTTGATCTCTGGTTCCTCTGCCTTTTCTAAAACCAGCTTGAACATCAGGAAGTTCACGGTTCACATATTGCTGAAGCCTGGCTTGGAGAATTTTGAGCATTACTTTACTAGTGTGCGAGATGAGTGCAATTGTGTGGTAGTTTGAGTGTTAGAAATATGTCAAAAAAAAAAAAAAAGAGCTTCCTCAGTGCTATACATTGGTCCTGCAACAAACACAGAAATCATTCAAATTACCTACAGCCTTGAACAAATATTTGAGTAGTCACAGGAGTTTGAGCAAACTCTGGGAGATAGTGAAGAACAGGGAAACGTGGTGTGCTGCAATCCATGGGCTCTCAAAGAGTCAGACTTGACTTGAGCAATTGAACAACAACAGCAAATTAATTAAGTTTAAAAAAAACAACTTTTCTTTAGTGATCATCTTTGAGACTCTGTGGGGAGAAAAACAAAACAAAACAAAACAAAAGCCTCTTTATGCCCAGTCACGTAATATATTAAGTTCTCATGGTTTTCTGTACAGTGATTTAACCAGGCTCCTTCCATCTTGGGCACCTTCTTCAGTTGGAGCCTCAGACTTTCAGCCGAGACAGGGGTAAAACTGGGTATAGAAAGTAAAACCATCGTAAACACTTTGGACTGGAATTGAAAGACTTTATTTCTCACAATGCATTGGAAAGAACTAAAAATTTGAGCCCACCTAGATGCACAGGAGGCTGATAAATATAATCCCTGCATGGGCAGCTACTTCCCCGTGAACATTCTGTACCATAGCAGTGGGACAGACACCTCTCATGGATAGGTGTCTCTGTCCTAATTGTCAATCTCTAATCTTATATCTAGTTAAATTAACTTAAAGAAAGAGAGTAAAATAAATAATTTTTTCAGGCAGACAAAAACTGAGATAATCCTTAAATGAAACTGGAGGGACTTTTGTAAATTGTACCTTAGTAGAAAAGAAAATGATTTCAGATGGAAGATCTAAGATGCAGGAAAGAACAAAGAAGGATAAAATTAATACATTTTGGGGAAAGTCTAAGCATATGCTGATTGTATATGTATAACACTAATAATATCTACTTTTCAATGCAAAAAACAGAAGTGAAATAAAATATTGCTTCTCATCTATAAAAAAAAACTGACATGGATGGATTTCTAAAGTATTGTGTTTCATGAAGGAAACACAGGCACAAAAGATTATTTGAATCAATTTATAGTAAATTCTAAAAAAGCCAAACTTATAGTGGCAGATCAGTGATCCAGTGGCCAGGATTGGCAGCAGAAAACTGACTAAAAAGAGACACAAGGAGGAACTTCCCTGGCAGTCCAGTGGTTAAGACTTGGTCTTCCAGTGCCAGGGGTGCAGGTTCTATCCCTGGTCAGGGAGCAAAGATCCCACATGCCTCATAGACAAAAAAAAAAAAAAAAAAAAAAAAAAAAAAACAGAGAATAAATATTGTAACAAATTCAATAAAGACTTAAAAATGGTCCACATCAAAACACCTTAAAAAAAAGATACATAAGGAAAACTGAGGTGAGGGAAATCATCTGTATCTTGACAGGAGTATGAGTTACATGACTGTAATGTGAAATATTGATTATTCTCATTATACCGTATAGTCTTACTTCTTAACATTACACTTTTTTTTTTTTTTTTTACAAAGTAGACTGTTCCTGGTGTGATAGAAATGTGTGGTACTCACTGTTAGCAATTATCATAACTATAGATAACTTGTATTGGTTGACACTATGCAAAAAAGTTTATATGCATTCTTTTACATAACTTTCACAATAGTTTGGTGTTTATATCCACATATTGAATAAGGGAAGTAGAACTGAAGATCAGTTCCTTGTAATTTCTACCAATGGAGGTTTGAAGCCACTCTCTAGCACCTGTAAACATTCAGATGATTGATAACACAAGCAATATTTTGAACACATGCAAACCTGGAAGCAGGTTTATGATGACGCTCTAATTTTAGGTAGCAAAGCACAGCTGTTACTGTGTTGCTTTTTATTTCAAGTTTGCTATTTTCCAAGGCCATAGAAAGACTAGCATGGCTATAGATTTTTATGAAATAAATGTTTAAATATCCTAATAGAGAATACTGGCCATAGTATACTCCAGGAAGACGCAAATAATAATAGGATTTAAATGAATGAGGTTTTAATGACAGTTTATTTTAATGTGACTGTCCAAAGAATAAATGATTCAAGTTTGCTCATGCCCTTTCTTGGTAAATACTGCCCTCCCCCAAAGACAGCCACTGTTCTGATTTCTCTCACCATAAAGTAGTTTTGCCTTTTTGAGGGTCATATAAAGGGAATCATACTGCTTGTAGTCTTTTGTATGCTGTTTCTTTCATTCATCATATTTCTGAGATTTAGCTATTTAATTGCAAGCATCAGTAGTTAATTTCTTATTGCTCCCTAGCATTACATTGTATAAATATACCACCAATTGCTATCCATTTTCCTGTGATGAACATTAACATTGTTTTCATTGTGTATATATTGTGTATATACTTGCTATAAAAATTCATATACAAAAAAGAATAAATTATCCAAGCCATAGTAAACTAGTTGACAATGATTGCTTGATTTTACTGCCCCAAAATAACACGTAGTGCCAATAACCTCTGAAAAAGTATTATGTTTATATTTTGAGACATCCAGAAATGCCAGTTAAGGATCGCAGAAGTAGTACCTACCAGTTAGGTACTACTTCTGTGGAATGATAAAAAAAAAAAAATCTCTACTCAGGTTCTGTCAGTGTTTTTACCAAAGAACTTCTCGTATCCAGGGTGATTGATGCTGTTTCTAACAGGAAATTGCTAGTGTGATAACAATAGAACATGTTGAAGTGGGTCTCTTAGTCACCACTAAAAGAGTGACTTGACTGCTCTGAAGTCAGAGAAAAGAAAGGTAGCTTCTGGATCAGAGAAAATGAATGACTTAGAAAATTGAGTATAGTGCTATACTATGAAATATTGCCAGTGACAAAAAAAAAAAACAAAAAAACAAAAAATTATATGGCCTAAGCAATTTTGGAGGATTCCTGTTAAGGTGATGGGTTTCTGCAATAAGAAAAGATAACCAAAAGAAAACATTACTTTCTTCAAATATTTTTTTCTTTTTTCCATCTTTTACTTTATTTATTTTTGAGACATGGTTGATTTACAATATTATATTAGTTTCAGGTGTAGAACATAGTGATTCAAAATTTTTGTAGATTATACTCCATTTAAAGTCATTATAAAATATTGGCTCAATTCCCTGTGCTGTATAATATATTATTGTAGCTTACCTACTGTATGCATAGCTTATACCTCTTCTTTCTCAAATAATTTGTATTCTGACACAAAGCATGTTTGATGAAAAAGAGTAATGCACACACCCTATCAAATATTTGTTCTGTCAATTATGTTTATTTTATACCTCTCTGTGTTATAAGAAAGAGAAAATGCTGCCCAGGCTGAGATTAGGGGAAGGGAATCTAACCAAATATAAACAAAGTTTTCAGTGTTGTTTTAATATAAAGCCTCGAAGCTTTTAAAATTTTACTTTGGTTCAAGTCAAAGTGCTCAGTCCTCAGTCATGTCTGACTCTTTGCAACCCCATGGGCTGCAGCCCACCAGGCTCCTCTGTTCATGGGATTTCCCAGGCAAGAATACTGGAATGAGTTGCTATTTCTTCCTCCAGGGGGTCTTCCCAACCCAGGGATCAAACTCGGAGTCTCTTGCGTCTCTTGCATTGGCAGATGGACTGTTTACCACTGAGCCACCTGGGAAGCCCACTTTAGTTTACTGAACAGCTATTAAAGAGTAGAAAGATAATTTATGATAATGAATTAAACCAGGTTACAGAGCCCATGACTTTACTGTATATCTATCTAGTTGACGGATGTTGCATTTGCCGTTCTATTTGCTCATCTCCCCTACTGGATACATTTCATTTGCTGTCCCTTCTTCCACCAATGAGGAAGAAGTTTTTTAAAAGTGTCACTTAACTGCTAAGAACCTTCTTAGGTGAAAAAAATGATAACTTCAGGAAAGGAAGTACTAAATAAAAATCACCATATATGTTCACAATTTAAATCATTCACATGAAATTATTGGACAACATTAATTTAGGGACTGATGGCATGGATCTATACTGATCACTCTACATAAAGTTCTAAAGACAAAGACCCTCCTCGCAAGGAGCTTATCAGACATAATAGTTTATGTTCTTTGCATAGTTCATACATGCCAGTCCATGTGGCAAGCACTTTGCAGGCATTATCTCACTTAATTCTCACAGTAATCCATTGATATTCATAGGACAGTTCTCTAGAATTATAATTTAATGTGATGGAAGCAAAGCCATCTAAGTCAGGTACATGCAAAGCACATGCTTAGGCTAAAAACTGGGGCAAAGAGAAGATTAAATGATGGAACAGAGTAAAATTAGAGGGACTGTATTATGTTCCGGAGATGAGAATCCAACAGTTTGTTACATACCCAGTAAGTCCCCTACATTCGCATCTTCAGTTGTGAAATTTCAAAGATGTGAACAAGCATCTGGTTCCAGCAAGGGACCAGAACCTGTGCCATCCACGTCAGGCAAGAGTGAAATTGCAGCTTGTCCTCTGTCTCCTACTGCTGACGATCCTTCGCCTCTACCATATCTCACCTCTGCTCTTTCCTCCAGTCAGTAACTCTTCTTGCCTGTTCACTTGATGCCAGCCAATGTGTGCTAACTGGTGTACGTCTGTAGTGTACTTTTCAAGGTACTGCAAGATTAAACATTTTTATTTTTTGTGTTTGTTTTCTATTTATTATTTGCATGCCAAGTATTATAAACCTATTACAGTACAGTACTATACAGCCCACTGTGTTAGTTGGATACCGAGGCTAACTTTGTTGGACTTACAAAAAAATAGGACTTATGAACATGTTCTCAGAAAGGATCTTGTTCATATGTAGGGGACTTACTGCAGAAGGAAGAGCATACACTTCTCAGAGTCAGGAATTACAGACTATTAATTATTCCTAGGTATCAGATACAAGAATTACAAAATGTCGGCCTTGTTGGCAAAGGCAGAATTTCATTCCAGAAGTGTTTTGACCTACTAATCAGGAATACCAAGACTCTCAACTCATCAGTTGGTGAATTGTTGGACTAGTTTCACTTCAAAATATAAAACGAACTCAATGAGCACAAGGTAATTGGCAGTTTTATGATAAGATAAAACTCTCATTTCAGTTGGGATAAACCAAAGAACTTTATCTCTTTGTGAAAAAAAGGTAGATGGCTAAGGTCAGTCTCAATTAAAACAAATTTCCTAGAACCAGGGAGATAACTCTTGACTTAGGGAGACCAGTAAATCTTTTCTGCATTTTCTTTAGTCAAACATGACTGCGCTATCCAGCGCTGACACTGCTCCTGGGCAAGAGAACCTTAGAGAAAAAGCCTAAATGAAAATCCCTTTTCTCCCCAATGGCATATTGTTTTGATTAATCCTTACTTGAAATTCTAACTTTAAACAAATTCTATCTTTTGCAATTTGTGTGTCAGAGAACCTATTTTCTCCTGAATAATAAAAAAAAGGAAATGGAAAATTTCCATAGCCTCTATATAATGATATTTCATACAACATAGTTTTAGATAAAAGATTATAGAATTATTTTTATTAGATTGGATCACAGAGTGAATACTTAATGATGGATTCAGACCTTTTAGTGAGCTGTAGCCTTAACCAGGCAAAACTGGTAGCCTGGGGAAATTCATTTAAAATCTAAGAGAGAAAATAATTTTTTTTATTTTTAAAATTAAAGTCAGTTAGCAGAATGGAGGCCCCCAAATCTGCCTCTAAGTTCCCCAGTTGAGGTAAATTGAAGCACATCCTCTGATTCTCCAAGGATTATCATGGTTTGTGCAGGTTCCCCTGCGGTGAAGCACAACTGTAATGGCCAGTGTAATGAATGAAGCCCAGTGTAATGGCCTTGTCCAAGGTCCCTATGGGAATGACAACAGACTGTGTATAGGGCTGAAGCTGAAAGAAAGAAAGTGAAGTTGCTCGGTCGTGTCCGACTCTTGGCGACCCCATAGACTGTAGCCTGCCAGGCTTCTCTGTCCATGGGATTTTTCAGGCAAGAATACTGGAGTGGGTTGCCATTTCCTTCTCCCAGGGGATCTTCCCAACCCAGGGATCAAACCTGGGACTTCCTCACTGCAGGCAGACTCTTTAGCATCTGAACCACCAGGGAAGCCCACTACACTGATGGGATGAAGATAGGATTCATGCAAATTCAAGTCTTACAGTTGGTAAATCTCAGGTCAAAGTTCACACTTCTATGTGTTACATCAGTGTGGTGGGCTTCCCCAGTGGCTCAGATGGTAGAGTCTGCCTGTAGTGCAGGAGACCTGGGTTTGATCCCTGGGTTGGGAAGGTCCCCTGGAGGAGGGGACCAACTGGGAGTATATGGCAACTCACTCCAGTATTCTTGCCTGGAAAATTCCATGGACAGAGGAGCCTGACAGACAGACAGTCCATGGGGTTGCAAAGAGTTGGACACGACTGAGCGACTTCACTTTCTTTCTTTCTTTTCAGCGCAGTGGTGCCTGTACAGCACAGTTTTGCAGACACTGACGTTTTGCAGACATTTGCTAAGAATGATGTTAGCTTGGGAGGTGCTGTTGCTTTAATAGATGCAGTTTATCAGATCAAGAGAGATCTCTTCTAGTTTTTGTTACTGAGAGTTTAAATGGACCTTGCTTTTTTTCCAAATGTCGTTCTTGCATCCATTGTGGTGGTAATACGAATTTCTGCTAATCTATCTTCAACTTCACTGACTCTTTCTTCTGTCAACTTCGTTTTTCTACTGAACCCGGCCAATGAATTATTTATTTCAAGTATTGTACTTTCAGTTCTGAAATTTCCAATTGAAAAAATTGTTTCTATGTCTCTGCTGAGGATTTTTATCGTTTATTCATTTCATGTATGCTCCATTTGACCTCATGTAACACAGTTATATTACCTGTTTTACACTCTTTGATTGAAAAATTCTGACATTTGGCACTTTTCCCAGATTGTTGCTTCTCTTGAAAATTGGTCACCTTTTTCTAGGTCTTTTTATGTCAAGCAAATTTGATACAGATTCTGTATATTTTGAATGGCAACTGTTTGTAAACTGTAGATTCTGTTAAGATCTTCAGAGAATGCTGTCGTTGTTTTAGTAGGTAATCAACCTATTAATAAGGGTTTCCCTCCTTCCCTTGTGGCTCAGTGGTAAAGAATCTGCCTACAAAGCAGGAGATGCAGGTTCGATCTCCGGGTTGAGAATACCCCTGGAGGAGAAAATAGGAACTCACTCCAGTATTCTGGAGTATCCCATGGACAGAGGAGCCTGACAGGCTACAGTCAATGGGATCACAAAGAGTTGACACAACTTAGCAACCAAACAGCAACAGTAGCAACCTACCATTTGGGTTCAGACCACAAGTTCTGTCTTGCCTCCTGTCGGTGGTGGTTCTCATGTCAGTTCAGTTTTCAAAGCTTTTGTTTTGCTGCTTTGGGTCTGTCACACACATGAAACAGTCAGGGGTTCCTCTGAGACTGGGGCCAATGTTTCAACCAGTTCAGTTCTCAGCTTCTTTGTTACCATGTTGTGAGTCTGTCTCCTTCATACACCACTAAGGGGTGAGCCTGAGCCTGTGCAGGTTCGTAAACAGAAAGTCTCCCTCTTCAAGTCTCCTGTCTGGAAACCCCATCCCTGCCACCTCCTGCACTCTGAGGCAATCTGCTCTTTTTTCAGATTCCTACAGACAGATATACAGGATTCTATAGAAGTTTCGGCTTCCCATGCCACTGTTCTACTACCCAGCTATGTAAAAAATCATAGCACACACACACACACACACACACACACACACACCCCTCACATTCTATCTGGGTTTTTTTCCAAGTTTTGGCTTCCCTTCATAAGCCATCTATTTTTGTTCAAATTTAGGAATCCTCAGGTGGTTGATGTTGTGTTTTATCTACCGCTTTTATTTTTATTTATTTTTTATTTTGGTCACGAGGCATGTGAGATCTTAGTTCCCTAACCAGGGATTGAACCCTTGCCTCCTGCAGTGGATGTGTGGAATCCTAACCACTAGACCACCAGGAAGTGCCAATCTAGTGCTTTTAATTGTAACCCACTTCTCTGCCATCTACCTTTATTTTCCCCAACTGGGATCCTTGGAGGATCACCCAGGAAATCACATTCAGAGATCCAGACCAAAATTCGTTAAGTGTTATGTGTATATTTGAAGGGAGTTCCTCTTTTAGATTCCTTCTCACTGGATTCTTTTTTTTTCTTTTAAACTATTAGATATCTTGACAGTCCCAATTTCCATCACCTGACTTGATTTCTGCTGAAGTTCTAACATCCAAATGCATCAGGTTTGGAGAATTCCCTCTGGAAAATCCACATAAAAGAAATCATATATATCAAGATAAATGGCTCAACTTGTCAGTTCTTTTTATTTTGTGGTCAATTATTGACCAGTCTGATTTGTACGGATATGTGGGTGTGCATGCTAAATTTTGTGAATATAGTAAATTAGACTTTAATTTTATGCTAAATGAAATATACAGTTTAAAATTGTATGCTATTTTAGATTGTTGATACACAGAGACAGCATCAACTAGGAAAAAACTACATTGATTATATATTTAGGTATTGCAGAAAGAATTGATGCTTTTGAACTGTGGTGTTGGAGAAGACTCTTGAGAGTCCTTTGGACTGCAAGGAGATCCAGCCAGTCAATCCTAAAGGAAATCAGTACTGAATATTCATTGGAAGAACTGATGCTGAAGCCGAAGCTCCAATACTTTGGCCACTTGATGCGAAGAACTGACTCATTGGAAATGACCCTGATGCTGGGAAAGATTGAAGACAGAAGGAGAAGAAGGGGATGACAGAGGATGAGATGGTTGGATGGCATCGCCAACTCAATGGACATGAGTTTGTGTAAACTCCAGGAGTTAGTGATGGACAGGGAAGCCTGGTGTGCTGCAGTCCATGGGGTCTCAAAGAGTTAGACATGACTGAGCAACTGAACTGAACTTTTGCAGAAAGAGCATAAAGTTTAGAGGCAATAAAGTGTATTCTACTTTGGGATTTTTCAAAAATAGCTGTATGAGTTTTGGCAAATCACTTAATCAATCCATTTTTAAAATAAGTGCACCCTCTTGTACTCTAAAGGATTATAACTTCTTTTCTTCTCTAGCACACTTGCCTGAATAGAAATAATTCAATTACTCATTCAAAAATATTTTCTGAATGCCCATGATACATGCCACACATTGTGTCAGCACCAGAAATAAAACAATGCTGATATTTCATTTATCATGGAAATAATTTTAACTTTTAACCTTAAATTCTTTATCAGTCAGTCAGGCAGTTCAGTTACTCAGTCATGTCTGACTCTTGGCGACCCCGTGGACTGCAGCACGCCAGGCATCCCTGTCCATCACCAACTCCCGGAGTTTACTCTAACTCATGTCCATTGAGTTGGTGTGGGGGAACATAGATGGAGACACATTTTAGAAAGGAATCACGCAGGATGTATCAAGGACCCTTTTAAAAAGTATATTTTTGACAGAATAATGCTATTTTGAGAGGCTAAGAAACTGATTAAAATGCATTTAAAAATGTATTAATAATAGCAATTGCAAGCACATTTCCATAATAGAGTTTTGATTAGTAAAGAATGTTATGGCTATATGACAATAAAATGCAGTCACTAAAAAGATTGTTTACAAGGGATGTTTAATGATATGGGGAAACGCTTATGATATTATAATGGTTAGAAAAAAGATGGTTTACACACTGATCTCAGAGATGCATAACAATGGGTACAGAAGGCAAAGTACTGAAGTGTTCATAGGGCTTGTGTTTCCTAATATTTCCTCCATCTCTTTTTCCTATTCCTTTATTTAAAGAGTACTGGTGGTGATTAACATTAGAATGAAATCTTCAGGGTACAAAATACCAAGGCAGTTGAAAGAACTAAAAAAGGAAGTATTACTTAGATAAAAATGTGGTGACTGGAAGGACTTGGATCATCCCTTTCTGGGAAGAATGTGCTTTTCTTTAATCTCATCAAGGCTAGTTGAGTCATGGTGTCATTGCTATTTTTGCCATTTGGCACTGAAATACGGATAAGGGTTTGTGAATGCTGAGAAGACAAAAGGAAACGGTTTGCGAATGCTGAGAAGACAACAGGGTACACTGTCCCCACATATGGTCCCTGGCTACTCAGCTCCTGTTTTCTTTGTATTCCAAAGATCTGAAAGATTGGAGACCACAATTCCAAGCCTCACTAAGCAGCTGGATTTTGAGTAGCTTCTATCAGTGGGGATCACAGTTAAAGGATTAAAATATGAAGGGAAGTAACATGTTATCCTGTTCCATAGGGAGAAATAGCAGACGAATGTAAATGACTGAGGGCATCAGAAAACTCCATCAGTTTCAGTAGGTAGAATCGCGCCTGCTTAGAGGCAGGGATGATATCAGCAACGGGTATTAGGAGTTACAGTTTCAGTAACTTCAGCAGCACCAGTGCTGCTCTGCCTCAGTGGTAGAACCTGCAGCCAATCAGTGGGAAATATGGATTCCTGAGCTTCAGCCTAGTCGTGAGAGCAACTTCCTGATCTCTGGGTGACACTTCCTCCCTTTTGGACTCTGAGTCCTTCCAACCTTTCCATGTGTACTAAGTCGCTTCAGTCCTTCCGACTCTTTGTGACCCCATGGATCGTAGCCCGCCAGCCTCCTCTGTCCATGGGATTCTCCCAGGCAAGAATACTGGAGTGGGCTGCCGTATCCTCCTCCAGGGGATCTTCTCCACCCAGGGATGTAACTTGCTTCCCTTATGTCTCCTGCTTTGGAGGTGGGTTCTTTACCGCTAGCTCCACCTGGAAAGCCCCCTTCCAATGTATCACTTTCCAATTCCTGTGTTCCATCTGTACTTCTTTTACTCGTCTTCGATCACCTTTGTTGTCAGTTCCCAGGGCTGATCCCTGAAGTGAATTCTGGTGTGAGTGTACCCGTCAAGTGTTGAGTCAGCCGCACTGGCCAGCTGGCTTTTCCTCAATCTACAGACAAACTTGGTTCACAAGTCCTGGCCGAGTTGTGGACTTAGATTTGTACTTACTACATGGATCTCATATGTAATTAGTTATCCTGGGCATTTCTGGAAATCACTGGACTTCCTGTTCGTCACTCGAGTTTCAGTGCATTGAGATTTGTGGTCTTACTGTTCATATTAATGTGACCATGGTTCTACTTCTGATCCAGTGGCTCCTTGGATATTGAACTTCCATCTTTCCAGGACCACAGCATACCTTAGTCATCTCCAGTCCTGCCCTTCATAGTCTATCACGGATTCTCATACTTTAGCGATTATTTCACTATATGATGGAACAGCTTGATATCTGGCACAGAAAAACTTGCCTATTGTCTCCCTTTTCTCTGAAGGAGTGTTCTTTTACATGAACTAAACTAGACTTTAGGGGTCAGTTCTTAACCTTATTGCCTTTGAAGTTTTCATTTTCATTAGCATTCATGCATTATACAGCATAAAGCTTTTATCTCATAGATGCTTTTAAAGCTAGTAGTTCCTATCCATTTGTGGCACTATCTAAGAAACTTTCTTTGAAGCACCACGTTATCAGGCATCTAACTGGAAATAATTAGAGGCTTTAAAATTAAATTATTTAATCCTCAAAGTATAATGCAAAAAAATGTTGTACATCAATAAGAAAATAAATTAATGTGGAAACTTTCTTTGTGCATGTGCGCATACCATTCGCCCAAGCTAGAATTTTTGTATTTTCTTTCAGGTAAAACACTAGATAGAGGCTACATAGAAACACACACACACACACACACACACACACACACATATGTAGCATAGATATGTTTTATATTAACTATGTAGTATAGATATGTTTTATATTAACTAATCAGACTATGTACACACACAACATTTAAAACATTTCTTCTATTTTATTTTTATTGAAACAGCTTGAATAGTGAAAATGCTGTCTCAAATGTGACTGTTTACATACATGTGTAAATTAGGTATACTGGATATTCTGAGGTTTTGTCCAAAAGAAAGTGTGGTCACCTAGTATGGTACATAGTCATGAAGTCCCTTCTTTGAAAACATTGTAACCATGATGGAATCATTAAAGGGAAAAGTTCCTATTAAGTGGCTTCATGGATTTCTCACTGCAAAAATTTAAACAACTAAAGCACAGTGAGATGACAATTGAAATAATGACTTGTAGATGACCAGCCTCAAAGACACAGAAGTGCATCTGGGATCAATGTGATATAGATGCTATATGTTGGAAAAACAGCAGTGGATAAGACTTCCTGGTGGTCCAGTGGCTAACACTCCAAGCTCCCACTGCAGGGGCCTGGGTTCGATCACTAATCAAGGAACTAGATCCCACATGCTGCAACTAAAAATCCTGAATTTAAAAAGCCCTAAAGTAAGACACAGCCAAATAATTAAATAGAAAAAAAAAAAACAGCAGTGGATAGACACATGGGAGGGGGGTGACTTCTTAATCTGTCAATTGCTCTAAGGACAAATTTGAGTCTACACTATCTAAAATTATTAGATTAGAATGTAAGAAACTCAGTCAAATATCCAGATGGTTAATTTACTTGAAACCACTGTTTCTGAATGTTTGGCCATATGGCAAGTTACAAACTAAACATCTGGATAAATTGTGTGCTGTATTTTCCCACATGTAATTTGGTGTTGTGCCAGAGACGTGGAGTTGCCATAAACATCCACTTTCTCCCAGATGGTGAACAATCTTAACATATCTCTGTTTCTCCTTCAAATAAGCTAAAGTCTGCACTATCTGGTCATAGAGTTGTAGTGAATCTTTCTCGAACGGTCATATTTCAGAAAATTGCATTTATTGGTAATGAAAACATCTACCAACTTTGTCAATAAAGGCCAGTTCATTTTCTTTAGAACTGAAAACACTATATAGAATTTTATTCTATCTGTTCCTACATGCGATTTCAATTGTTTCCCCCCAATAGTTATTCCATATTGCAGTGGTCTTAAAAATGCAGTCCTCGGACCAGTAGCATTTACATCACCTGGGAACTTGGAAGAAATTCAGATTTCAAGCCTTACTGCAGATCTCAGTTCAGTTGCTCAGTAGTGTCCGACTCTTTTTGACCCCATGAACCACAGCACGCCAGGCCTCCCTGTCCATCACCAACTGCAGGAGTCTACCTAAACCCATGTCCATTGAGTCGGTGATGCCTTTCAACCATCTCATTCTCTGTCATCCCCTTCTCCTCCTGCCCTCAATCTTTCCCAGCATCAGGGTACTTTCAAATGAATCAGCTCTTTGCATCAGGTGGCCAAAGTATTGGAGTTTCAGCTTCAACATCAGTCCTTCCAATGAACACCCAGGACTGATCTGCTTTAAAATGGACTGGTTGGATCTCCTTGCAGTCCAAGGGACTCTCAAGAGTCTTCTCCAACACCACAGTTCAAAAGCATCAATTCTTCGGTTCTTAGCTTTCTTTATAGTCCAACTCTCACATCCATGCATGACTACTGGAAAAACCATAGCCTTGACAGATGGACCTTTGCTGACAAAGTAATGTCTCTGCTTTTTAATATGCTGTCTAGGTTGGTCATAACTTTCCTTCCAAGGAGCAAGCGTCTTTTAATTTCAT
>NW_011494620.1:2553957-2562301 GCF_000754665.1 Bison bison bison | reverse complement strand
AATGTCTCTGCTTTTTAATATGCTGTCTAGGTTGGTCATAACTTTCCTTCCAAGGAGCAAGCGTCTTTTAATTTCATGGCTGCAGTCACCATCTGCAGTGATTTTGGAGCCCCAAAATATAAAGTCAGCCATTATTTCCACTGTTTCCCCATCTATTTCCCATGAAGTGATGGCACCAGATGCCATGATCTTTGTTTTCTGAATGTTGAGCTTTAAGCCAACTTTTTCACTCTCCTCTTTCATGTTCATCAAGAGGCTCTTTAGTTCCTCTTCACTTTCTGCCATAAGGGTAGTGTCATCTGCATATCTGAGGTTATTGATATTTCTCCCGGCAAACTTGATTCCAGCTTGTGCTTCCTCCAGCCCAGCATTTCTCATGATGTACTCTGCATAGAAGTTAAATAAGCAGGGTGACAATATACAGCCTTGACGAACTCCTTTTCCTATTTGGAACCAGTCTGTTCCATGTCCAGTTCTAACTGTTGTTTCCTGACCTGCATACAGGTTTCTCAAGTGGCGGGTAAGATAGTCTTGTATTCCCATCTCTTTCAGACTTTTCCACTGAATTAGAAACTATGGGACTGAGAACCAGTCATCTGTGTTTTAATAAACCCTCTAGGTGATTCTGGTGTACCCTACAATATGAAGATCACTGCTGTAATTAAAAAAGTCTAAACTTTCAGAACTGTTTCACAGTTTGGTATGAATTGCATTTGTAACTCTTTGAACCAAGAGAAATAATTTAATTCTTTATTATAGTTTCTTTTATGTCTCCAAACACAAACGCTCAGGCTTTTTGTGTATCCTTAGTCACTCAGTCATGTCCGACTCTTTGCGACCACATGGACTGTAGCCCCACCAGGCTCCTCTGTGCATGGGATTCTCCAGGCAAGAATAGTGAAGTGGCTTGCCATTCCCTTCTCCAGGGAACCTTCTGGACTCAGGGATTGAACTCTGGTCTCTTGCATTGCAGGCAGATTGTTTTACCATCTGAGCCACCAGGGAAGCCCCTCAGGCTTTTTACCCATTTTAAATTTCTCTACTCAGCTAACAGCAACAAAATAAGGCAGTCTCTTCCTCTCTTTTCATTTATTAAACGTTTTACTTCCTTCAACAGTTTCTGTTTTGTTTTCTCACATCTTCAGGACGTTTATGGAATTTGGGCCTGAAGGTATAATGCCAAGTGTAGGTCATTTCTGTATGTAAGTGCTGAAATTCTGTTGAATATACTTCTATTTTCAGCCAATCACTGAGCAAACTTTTAAACCTATTTTAACATCAATATTTTATATAAACATAAAAATATTCAAGAAATCATGTAGCCTTCTCAGAGAAGTTGAGAGTTCTAATTCTGAATTATGAGCCCCAATTTTTGGCAAAATTATTCATAATTTCTATGATTCGTCTCAAAGGAGGGCCATACCAACCACAAGATGTAAATTCTTCTATCACTGTAGAATTGTAGACTTATTCATCCTTGGTAAACCCTCTAAATGGTATTTATTCAGTCACTGAAACTAAATGAATCTTGACCTAAAATTTTGCGTGGAATAGATGAAAACATGCATTTTACAACTGTTTGCTGGTATCTCAGTGGTAAAAAATCCGTCTGCTAATGCAGTAGATGTGGGTTTGATCTCTGGGTTGGGAAGATCTTGAGAAGGGAATGGCAACCCACTTAAAAGAAAATTCAAGGACTTCCCGGTGATACAGTGTATAAGAATCTGCTGCCAGTGAAGCGGACATGTGCTTGATCTCTGGTCTGGGGGATTCCTTCTGCTATGGAGCCACTGGGCCTGTGTGCCACAACTACCGAGCCTGTGCTCTACAGCTGGAGAGCCACAACTATTAAGCCTGTGTGCTGCAACTGCAAAAGCCCATCTACCTAGAGCCTGGAAACCCACTCCAGTACTCTTGCCTGGAAAATTCCATGGACTGGGAGGCTCCTCAGAGCCTGGTAGGCTACAGTCCATGGGGTCGCAAAGAGTCAGACATGACTGAGTGACTTCACTTTATATGACCACATGCAGTTTGACTATGAGGTAAGAAACAAGAAAGCCTGAATTCCAATCCCAGTTTTGTTACTTACCAGCTATGAAGTGCGAACTATAGCAGAGACTGAAAGTTGATTCTCCATAGGGATTTGTTCTTGTTTTTATATTAATGGAATCCCCCATTTTCAACTAGACAAATGGAGCCCAGAATAAGATTCCCTAGGTCCCTTTTCAGCCAGGTGTGGTTGCATGTGATCCTGTCACCAGAAGGGGTGTATGATTTCCAGAAACTAACCTTCCCTTACATGGTTTTTCCTTCTTACTAGAATGTGATCATAATTTCCAGACTTTCGGCAGCCTTCTTTGACCATGAAGTGACCTTGGGTCTGAAAGCCTTATATTGTAGAGTAATAAAATAAAAGGATCTTGGGTCCTGCTCCCGTGGGTCACGATTGCAGCCCTGGACCTGAGAGAAAAAGATAAACATAAAGGTTTAAGAAAGAAAGAAATTTTATCTTATTTAGGCCAACACATTTTGAGTTTCTTTTTCAGTCAATCTTAATCTCAACTAATGATATTTAATTACTTTGAGCCCTAACAGTCTTATTTGTGATATGCAAATATCTTATTCATACAGTGCTTTTTGGGATTTATCAAGATAATATATATAAAAGCATTCCAAAGTAATATACAAATGTAAGTTCTTATCATGAATTGCATAGCATTTCACAGTAGCAATTTGATTGTAGTAGAAATCAGAAGCACTGCTGATGCTTTTTTTTAACAGTGATAATCTTTTTTCCTAAGTAGAAATATATACAAGAAGATTCTTGTCAACAATTGTTAGAGTTAACAATTGTTAGAGTTAATAACTATTAACACAAAATATAATAGAACCACAGTCTTTGCATTTAATTAATATTTTCCAACATTTCATGGACAGTTTGCGTTAATCATATCTAAAGGCAGGTTTTGAACATTTTTATGAGCTTTATTTTTCAGATAACCGATTCAGGTATATCACAGATGTAATTCAGATATTCTTTTGTGGTCCTGTTGATTTTCCTTTTTATCAAGGCTGTTAACTCACAACAAATACCCTTGAACATTTTGGGGCGAGAATGTTTTATGCCACAATAACAGAACTCTGGGGTTTTGATTACACATTTCTCTGAGTGCTTCAGAAGAATCAAAGTCCATCTGGGAAGAAAATTCCGGAATTAATTAGAGCTACTCCTTTGGTCTTATCCCTACCAAAGCAGTGCATCTGTGGTTGGACTCCATTTTTCATGAAACAGAGTTTCATGGCCTGCAAACTGCTTATGAAATAAAAGAAGCTCTTCGTAATCAATAAAATAGCAAATAGGCACTGATGGCATTCATCAGAGAAATCATCTTTGATTTGACTGCAAAAAATTTGTCCCACTCATTGAATGTATAAAATGTCCAGATTCATATCCTGTGAT
Organism: Bison bison bison; assembly: GCF_000754665.1. Taxonomy (NCBI): domain Eukaryota; kingdom Metazoa; phylum Chordata; class Mammalia; order Artiodactyla; family Bovidae; genus Bison; species Bison bison. Next base: position 2,558,841 of record NW_011494620.1, on the reverse strand, counting down.
TTGAATTGCTGCATTCATGAGATCATGGGACCATGTAGGAAGGGGAGGAAGAATTTCATTGAGTTATGATGCAAGGTTAACGCTCTCTTTTTTAAAAGGGGAAGTTATTTGATTTGTGGTTTTTTTTTCTTTTTTATGGCTATGCCATTGTTAAAGATATTGCTTGTGCTTGCTTAGTTTCTTTGTAATGGCTACAGTCCTGTCGGACTCTTTGTGATACTTAGGACTGTAGTTCACTAGGCGCCTCTGTCCAAGGGATTCTCCAGGCAAGAATACTGGAGTGGGTTGCGATTTTCTTCTCCAGGGGAGCTTCCAGACCCAGGGACTGAACTCATGTCTCCTGCACTGCAGGAGGATTCTTTACCCGCTGAGCCATCAGGGAAGCCCAAAGATACTACTTATTTTTTTAAATCAAAGATTCATAAGAGAGATTTTTCACTAAAATAATTGCTACAAAAGTTTTTTTCTCAAGATAGGGATATATGAATATACCAGTTTTATATTAAACATTGATTAAACATGTACTTTTATGAGGAAAAGGGAATTTAGCTATTCAATACTTTTTCTCTATTCTTACACACCAGGAAACTCAGAGATTTAATACTAAACTGACAACTCACTTCAGGTTTCAAATAACATTTAATTCATGGTTCCTTCAAATTAAATTGACTATCTTTTATCATTTTTTATTCCTTAATTAATTTATGTACTATTTAAATGCCTTCTATAGACAGAATGCTAATTAAAATTATGCAAGTACTGAAGTAGATTGAACAAAGATGTCATATGCAGATTATTAACTTTGTAAAAACATTAATAAGAAAAAGGCAGAGATCTTTGGGATTTAGTTTTTTTGGAAACTGAAAATAAGCCTTAAAACAACAGAATTAAGTTCCTAATATAGAAACATATAAGCTTGTTCTGGTTTTACAAACAAAGATAAAAATTTAAATAAAATATAAGATTCTTATGTAGGAGAAAAAAAAACTGACAAATTCTGACATATTTCCAACTCGTTGTGACCCTGGTTTTGCCAGCTATCCTACTGGGAGGCAGGGCTCTCAGCTCCCCTGCTCCAGAATGAAGGGTTTGGACTAGACGATTTCTCTACCTCCAACATTCTCTAACTCCATGACATTAAAAATTTCTATAACTCCACAATACTACAAACTTCTACAATTCCATGACATAATAAAACTCTGCAAATCAATGATGTAACGAAAGTCTATAACTCACGATACAACAAACTAAAACTTCATCACTGACTGAATAGACATGAGTTTGAGCAAATTTCTGGAGATAGTGAGGGACAGGGAAGTCTGGCGTGGTGCAGTTCATGGGGTCACAAAGAGTAGGACATGACTTAGTGACTGAATGACAACAGCAGAACTTCATGATACAATATACTTTTATAATTCCATAAATCAAAAAAACCCTGTAACCCTATGGTACAAAAAATTCTAAAATCCACACAATAACAGAACTCTTACATATAGGTCCAACCAGAGCAAATTTTAATGGTTCATTCCAGGAGAGATCTACTTTTCTCCTAAGAAACTGTGCAAAGTAAGTTGCTTCCCTCCTCACCTGTATTTGGGATAATTGCTGTTCATTGCTATTGCTCATGTAACGATGAAAAAGAATTTTTCACAGAGGGAAAATAAGATATGGCTATTCACTAGTTTCATCATTACTTGGAAATATAGTTAATTAAACAGATTGTCCAAGATGAAACACTAGGAACAATGATTATCCTGGATTAATTTAGCTTTTTTTCTTTTACTTCTGAAAGGTTGTACGTGTCATCTTTCTACGACGGTGGTATAACGATCCTCTCTTCGGATACTGAAAAATGCATTCTTATTTGTAATTCAAGTACATAACTTTTTACAGAGCAGAAAGATGAAAAAGGGCAAAATAAACCAAAAAAAAAAAAGATACAGAATCTAGTAGAATTCATTTCAAATATATAAGCTGAACTTTTAAATGCAGATTTAAAGATACATTTAAGTTTACCTCTTCATTATATTTTCTTCAATTGCTCTAACTCATCAGTTAAAGGAAATGGCAAACCCACTCCAGTATTCTTACCTGGAGAATCCCATGGACAGAGGAGCCTGGTGGGCCTCAGTCCACAGGGTCACAAAGAGTCGGACACAACTGAGCGACTTCACTTTCACTTTAAGATATAATCTACAGTGTTCAGCCTCTAGTTACTCTGCAAATGTATCACAGGGGTAGTTCTGGTGCCCCTGTTTTACACATTCATTTAGGTACTAGTTTAATAGATATTTGCTGAGTACTTGCTAGAAATTCAGAATATAAATGATAACAATACACATTTTTCATACTCATAAGTTCATAATTGTGTAGGCTTTGCATCTTAGAGAATATTTAGTTAATATAAATAGCTTTTTATTATTTTCAATTTAAAACAGGAATATATATATAGCAGTGTCACAAAATGATTTAATAAATAAAGTGTTGCTTATTAGTAGGGATTAGTAAACTAGCTAGTAGAAGAATGAATGAATTATATAATAATTTAGAAAAATTCTTAATCAATGGCTTCATGACAGAATAATTAAAAGCAAAATATGGTATCATATTATATATATGTATATATATTTATTTAGAAATTTAGTTGCCAAATTTCCCATCCAGGAGTCCGATATATAATGTAATAAGAAATGATGTTGTAGCTTTGCTTCTTAGAGGTCTTTCTTGTTCCTCTACCCCTCCTATTAATGAAGAAAAATAAGCTTCATTGTTGCAAACAAACCTGTTTTGTAGATAAATATATTTCTACCATAACTGGTAATACGTAGTTTTCTTAGATCCTGAGAACAGAGCCAACATTTTAAAAAAATCAAATAGGAGAAAGAAGAAGGAATAAAGTAATCATTTACTTACCCAGGGAAATAAAAAATAGCATCGCAGGAAATCTAATGTGTGATTCAGAGGATTTATGGGAGTACAGATGGTAAAGGAATGAAAGACATTTACATGTTCTTAAATGAGAATATAAATGTCCAATTTTTTAAATTGTTTTTACAAGACAATAAAAATACAATTCTCGTTCATCTTGTGAAGAGGATGGGGCAAGGAGAGGCAATGCAGGACAAAGAAGTCAGCTAACTTTTACTGAGTGCCCTTCCAGCTACTTCCACAAGTGCTGCTTCATGCTTGGTGTCATCATTTAAACATTTTATTTGACTTAGGAAGAAACAAAGTAACCTACGATTTGACTCCAAACTTGTTTTTCAATTATGCAACATTCCTTCTCCATATAAGGATCTAGGATGACATCTCCAGCCTAACAAGTGACATTGACCTGGTAGCAAGGATTGTTTTCCAAGTTTTAAAGGCAGCTGCGTCATAATTGGCCAAAAATAAAACATATAATCAAAATAGAGACAACTTGGCTCAACTGAACTCAGTAAAATTGTAAAGGAGAAATCAATATTTAGAATGAAGACTATTCTTTACAAAAGAAAATTGATTTTTATTTATCTATAAAATGCATGTGCGAATAATGTAAAATCAAGATAAAGCAATTCACAATATGCACAAAACTGATAAACATTATGACAATTCCCCTTTAGTAAAAAGATAAAGCCATCGCAATCTGTCAATAAAACCTGAAAGAAAAGATTCACAGTCGTGCCAATTTTTAACTGCTTTTATCAAGCACACCTGAATAAAAATGTGCCTTACTACAAAAGCTCAGTCAGATGTTCTCTCCTTTCATTGTGAATCACTATAGAGATAGGACAAAATGGACTCCTTTTAACTTTCCACTTTTCTAACTGTTTGCTGATTAGTTCCAGGATATGGACTTTAATGTGAAGGATTTATTTGGAAATTCAATATACAAAGAGAATACATAGCTAAAACTATTCAAAGATTTCTAATGTCTTGATAGGCAGACATATATTTCCATGATTTATAGGTATGTATACATACATATAGGCTTCCCTGGTAGCTCAGCTGGTAAAGAATCTGCCTGCAATGCAGGAGACCTCAATTTGATCTCTGGGTTGGGAAGATCCCCTAGAGAAGGGAACCGCAGTAGAATTGTGGAACTGCCTGGAGAATTCCATGGACAGAGGAACCTGGCAGGCTACAATCCATGGGGTCGCAAAGAGTCAGACAGGACTGAGCGACTTTCACTATACATACATATGGGGCTTCCCAGGTGGCTCTGTGGTAAAGAATCTACCTGCCAATGCAGAGGATGCAGGTATCATCCCTGGGTAGGGAAGATCCCCTGGAAGAGGAAATGGCAACGCACTTCAGTCTTCTTGCCTGGAGAATCAGGTGGACAGAGGAATCTGGTGGGCTACAGTCTATGGGACTGCAAAGAGATGGGACACGACTAACTAACTGAGCATGCATGCATACATCCACAAGTATAAATATCTGATAAAATTTCCTGATCATGGACTTACTGCTACTCAAAGCTGTCTCCTATCTGAAACACTAATAACATTTTTGGCAGCATGAGCCCATTTCAAAGGTCAAAGATACAGAGCTTGATTCTTCACTTAAGCTAAGAAAAATGTTTATAGACAGAGCCTTTTTAACACCATACATGCTCAACCAATTTTCTTGAAGTTTGGTCCAGATCAAAGTAAAGATTTTACTTCTGTTGTCATTCTGTGAACAACTAGTGTTAAGAAATATTTTCCTTAGACATTACAGAGAAGAGTCTCATCTGTAGGGCCATAGCTAGAGATACATAAGAATTAAAAAGGATTTAAAAAATGCATCTAGAAGTAGGTTCTGACATAGTAAAGAAAAATTACTAGCTGATGTGGTACTCAGTGGAGAAGGCAATGGTACCCCACTCCAGTACTTTTTTTTTTTTTTTAACTTTACAAT
>NW_011494620.1:2543154-2553634 GCF_000754665.1 Bison bison bison | reverse complement strand
TTCTTTTTAATGGCTGAGTAATACTCCTTTTAATGGCTGAGTAATACTCCCCCACTCCAGTACTTTTGCCTAGAAAATCCCATGGATGGAGGAGCCTGGTAGGCTGCAGTCATGGGGTCGCTAAGAGTTGGACACGACTGAGCGACTTCACTTTCCCTTTTCACTTTCATGCATTGGAAGGAAATGGCAACCCACTCCAGTGTTCTTGCCTGGAGAATCCCAGGGACAGGGAAGCCTGGTGGGCTGCCGTCTGTGGGGTCGCACAGAGTCGGACACGACTGAAGTGACTTAGTAGTAGTAGTAGTAGTAGTAGTAGTAGTAGTGGTACTCAGCAAGCAACTGAAACATTAGAAACTGTGCAAGAAAGTAGAAGAAAGGAGATTGCCTCTGGCACTTTCTTCCTGAAATTTAAAGATAATATACTAAATATTTAGGATCTCCAAAATCTTAACATATTCTCAATAACTTATATTCTTTTGGTATTGAATAAGAGATAACAATAACTGTTAAAACTTAATATTTAGACAATATTAAAAAATTAAAATCACCTAACCACTGTTAGAATATAAGCATGTCTATAACAATCAGTGTATATATGTATATACACACACAAAATCTTATACCCTATTTTTACTTAGTTTAGTATTTAATTTAATATAAAAATATAATTTTAATTAAATATTACACATAAATATCACTAATTTTCCCAATGGTATTACTATACTTTTTACATAATATACTTTATACCTAAATCTCTATTATTTAACATTGAGATTATTTCTTTTTTGTTTTCTGCTTTTATAAATAATGCTATGATGAATATTCTTGTGCAGAAACCTTTGTTCACATCTCTGATTACTTGCATTGAATAATTCCCTAGTAATGGAGATCACCAGGTAAAATGATCTATTTAAGACTTTTGAGAATATTAGGAGTGGTCCTCCAGAAGATCAAATCACTTTATATTTATGCCCCCTCTGTATAAGAGGGTCTATGCCTTGCATCTTTTGTCAACTCAGATATCATCTATTAATTTTAATCCATTATATTTCAATGGATGAAATAGCATCTTATACTACCCTATATATATATAGTATACTTATATTATTTGGTTCTTTGATTTCTAGTGAGTTTGAAAATGTTTAAAAACACATGAGCCATTTGAATTCCTATTTTATGAATTTTTATTCCTCAATGAGTACTTTTTCTCTCACTGAATTGCAAAGACTCATACATATTGACAAACTTGCCATACTTGTTAAAAGCAACTTTTTCCCCCTGCTTGACAGAAATTTCTGGGGCTCATACTAAGATGAGAAGCAACTGCTCCAAGTTAATTACCAAAATTTGGGTTGATTTGACCACAAGCAATTCAACAAATTTTTATCTCTTTCTATGTGCCAAGAACCACACTGGGTATAGAGTGCAATCACAAGGACCCTGTGCTCCTGTCATATGCTAGACACAGGAAGATGCGGGTCTATAAACAGCTAATTAAGAAATGTTGCTAAGGCCTGAGATATTTACATACTATGAGGCTTCTACGGGGAAGTGAGGGCAACTGGTGTTGTAACTGAATTCCCTTTAAACCTTATTTTGCTCAGAAGATAGACTCATATACATTTTACACAGACATCACACAGATAGACATACCATACAAACACAGAGCACACACACACACACAACCTCCCTTCATATATATTTTTTACAGATGTTGCAGAAAAGGCAACAGGGTCAGTGACGATGGAAACAGGACAAGACGGGTCTGTTAGAGTCATTATTTCCTTCCTGCAGCCCCTTTGGAATTCATGTTCCAGAGACACAGTTCACGCAGACACAGCTCTTTGCTTCCAAAGTTCTCTCTGGCTTCCTGCCACGCTAATCACAGAGGAACACAGGCCAGGCTCAGCTGTAAGATAATCATTCCATGTTCACTGACTTCAGCAGAATTTCCAAAGAAGTGAACCAAGGGCACAGCATGGCTCATTGTTAGATTAAAAAATAATAACAATGAAACTTGTTTGTCACAAAATGATAAAATGGAGGTGTCCGTGTCAAAATAAGAAACACAAATATTTTCTAGGATTATAATAAAATAACAATTCAGTGTTCAGAGGATAAGTAACATTCGTCCCTGGCAAAGGGATAAGACACCTTCTTTTCTAATATTTTCTGGCCTTTTCAAGGGTATCCTCATTTACCCAGGAAAAGAGAACATACTCATTGAGGTTAAGTGACACAGGTGGTCAAAAGCAACATTGGAGCTGAATCCAAATATTACGATCCTTGGCTTAGTGCTTATCTTCATGCACCATGTTGCTTCCCATTGAAGTACATGAAGTGTAGGCTTGATTTGCAATCCATCTACCCAAGAAAAGGTATATGGGCCATATGGGGATATACTAGGAGGATGCTGGTGAGTGAAAAAAGGGGAATTCAGTGTAGCCTGGAGGGGACAGTCCACAATAGGACATGTAAGGTAGAGATAGTGGAGGACAGGGAAGTCTTGGGTACTGCAGTCCATTGGGTCGCGGAGTTGGACATGACTTGGCAACTGAACAACAGCAACAACAAGGTAGAGATATCCATGTTCAGGCAGGATTCTGACACCACCATCACCACTGTAGCACCATCATCACCACCACCACCATCATCACCACCACCATCAGCAGCAGCATCACCACCATCATCACCACCATCACCACCACCACCACCACCATCACCACCACCAGCATCACCATTACCACTGTCACCACCATCACCAGCATTACCACCACCATTATCAGCATCACCATCACCACCACCAACACCATTGTCACCACCACCATTACCAGCATCATCACCACCATCAGCATCACCATCACCACCATCATCACCACCAACACCATTGTCACCACCACCATTACCAGCATCATCACCACCATCAGCATCACCATCACCACCATCATCACCACCAACACCATTGTCACCACCACCATTACCAGCATCATCACCACCATCAGCATCACCATCACCACCATCATCACCACCAACACCATTGTCACCACCACCATTACCAGCATCATCACCACCATCAGCATCACCATCACCACCATCATCACCACCAACACCATTGTCACCACCACCATTACCAGCATCATCACCACCATCAGCATCACCATCACCACCATCATCACCACCAACACCATTGTCACCACCACCATTACCAGCATCATCACCACCATCAGCATCACCATCACCACCATCATCACCACCAACACCATTGTCACCACCACCATCACCAGCATCATCACCACCATCATCAGCATCATCATCACCACCATCACCACCATTATAAGCATCACCATCACCACCACCAACACCATTGTCACCACCACCATCACCAGCATCATCACCAGCATCATCAGCATCACCATCACCACCATCATCACCACCATTACCACCACCATCACCATTGTCACCACCATCACCAGCATCATCACCACCATCACCATCTCCACCATCATCACTCCTGCACTGCCACAGCCTCCCAACCACTGTCAGTGTTATAAACTTTCTCTCCTCGGATCATCCTCACTTGGATTCCGAGATGCCATTTGTAAAACTCTTACTTGACTGGGTCACCCATTGCTTGAAACTTACTACCTACAAGGTTAAGCTTAAGCTAATTGACATGGCTCTTCTGTGAGCTGTCTATGCCTACTCTCTACCCTGCTTTTCCATTGACCCTGGCTTGAACTTGATGCTTCAGGTTTACCTCATCCTTTTAGGAGGCCTCCCTTTTCCCCTTTAACTGGGTCAAGTGCCCATCTTTAGATCTCCTCTATGTTACTCCATTATTATAGTTAACTAGTTTTATTAATATTTTCTAAAATTTAAAGTCTTATTTTTGTGTTTGATCTATAGGACATGTTTGTTAGGAAAGTCCACTGAACTTGGTAGTAAGAGCATCAGACTCCAAAGCCAGACTCTCTGGGTTTGAACTGCTGGCTTAACTGTGTGACTTTGTATGAGTTACTTAACCTGTCTGTTCTTCTGTTTTTCTGCCTACAAAATGGGAATGATAATATTCTATAGTGTTTGGGGAGAATTAAATGAGTTTATATATATATATATATATATATATACATATATACATACATATGAACTGTGGCTGGCATATCCATGTTACATAAGCTATAGAAATATTTGCTATTGTGACTGCAATTAAAGGGACATATGACATGAACCTGACCCCAACGATCATTCAAAGAACTACTAGAAACACAAAGAATATATGTAATAAGAAAGGACAACTCATAACTGAGGTCAAACTACATTAGCACTAAACATTCAGACTAATAGACAAGAAGTCTTTCTGCATTCTAGAAAAGGGAAAGACCATTTCAGGCCCAAGGATGCAGAATGTCAAAAAGTTCATGAAGGTGATGGGGCTGGAGGGATAAGCAAGATTCACGATCTGTGCTCTCAGTGGGGTTCGATGGGCACTTGGCGCAGAGCAGTCCTCTGTCCTCTGTCGTGTGCAGCCATCTACACATCAGGGCATGGCAGACTGCTGTTAACCCAAGCTACCAGGCGCTTACTGACAGTAGTGCCCCCTTTTGACAACCATGAAAGCGGTACACATTTCCGAACATCTAGGAGAGTGGGACTGTACCTGGTTAAGAACCTTGCGGGCAGAGAAGAGTAGAAATGGACATTCCAGGCAAGAACAGCATGAGCAAAAGGATGATGGGTTACCCAAGAAGGGTTACAGAAAAGGGTGTACGGCTAGGTATAGCAGAGACGTAATGGGCCAGAATGTGAAGGAACTTGATGGATTGAGAAATTAGACTGATGTGCTGTTGTGCACATTCTCTACTTACATCTCAGTTGCTGGAACTGAGTGGAAGGAATATGAACTTTAGAATCAAACCACCATGGGTTTGAGTTCTGTCCTACGTTTACTTGGTAAATAAATCACTTTCACCTCTCTCAGATCCATAAAAGAAATGTATAAATGGATCACTGTGCAGGATGAAGAGGTACGCTTGTTACAGTGCTTAGCAAAGTGTCTGAATCACATAATGTGCACCAAAAATGTGAGCTTGCTTTGAAGTTCCTCTCTGCCTGCCATCACCCCAGGTTAATAACTTGCACCTGGATAACTTTCCACTTCGTTTTATTTTTAACTATAACTAAACACACCTAATTGTCAAGTTTAGACATTGGGAAAGCATGCATTCTTCTCAGAGTGTCTGCAACAAATTATAGTTTCAAGGCTCAATGGTACATTCCTAGGGGGTGCTGCTCTTAAGGGGGCCACTTGAGAGTGGTTTATTTAGAACACTCATAACAAAGCATCATGAAGAGGCAATTATCCTGTGCCTTGAATCTGGTAAGAGGAAGAAAATGATTACTTTGGCAGGCAGAATGGATATTCTTTTTTATATATGGCCTATCACATTTTTTTTTTCCAATTTCACTGAAAAGAAAACTTTAGAGGCAAATTTTTTAAAGTTTCTATTTTGCAGGCTCTTCAACAAGCAGAAATGTACCTATAATTGGCTCTGTGGCTTCCATTCCCATTTAATATGAAGCCTCCACCTTTACTGCTTCTCCCCGTCTGTCCTCTGATTGGATGGTCTAGGCGCCACACTGTTTTGTATCAAATGAATAGTTGAATGATGGATTGTTGTTGTTGCTGCTTAGTCACTAGGTCGTGTCTGACTCTTTTGTGACCCCATGGACTGTAGCCAACCAGGCTTCTCTCTCCATGGGATTTCCCAGGCAAGAATACTGGAGTGGGTTGCCATTTCCTTCTCCAGGGGATCTTCCTGAACCAGGGGGCAAACCAGCATCTCCTGCAATGGCAGGTGGATTCTTTACCGCTGAGCCACCTGGGAAGCCCAACCTATACTATATTCAACCTGATTAAGCATCTTTCTGATGTGGTTCTTTACTTCCCACCAGGAAACACTGAACAAATGGGTTCTGGACTTCAGAATTTCTCTTGCTTCTTGACTGGGACAGTAGTTGTGTCAAATTAAATTCCACATTTCTTAACAACTGCCTGAGACACACCTACACAAATTCACTCATCTTTCTCTTGCCAAATCACACCCCCCAAATGCCCACTGTGTCATGACCTTTTTATTACCAGTGCGACTCCTGATGCCTGACCAGCTTAGATTTCAAATTCCATCTTAGTTCCTGAATTCTAAGCTCTACCTACTTTAGTTCCTCACCTTTGGTTACTGCCTTGCCTTTTGCTTTACGTGTGTTAGGTTGCTCAGTCATGTCTGACTCTCTGTGACCCATGGACTGTAGCCCACCAGGCTCCTCTGTCCATGAGATTTCCCAGGCAAGAATATTGGAGTGGGTTGCTATTTCTTCCTCCAGGGGATCTTCCTGACCCAGGGATCAAACCCACATCTCCTGCTTGGTAAGTGGATTCTTTACCATCTGAGCCACCAAGAAAGCCCTTTCGCTTTAAAACATGGCTTCTTGCTTTTTCTCTAGATTCATTGACCTTGGCTGGCCTCAGTTATCTTCAACTCTTTAGTAAACACCACTTGTGTTTTATTTTCCACACAGACCACTCGTTCAAGTCTTTATTGAATTTGTTATAATATTGCTTCTGTTTTATGTTTTGTGTTTCTGGCCGTGAGCTACATGGTACCCTAGCTCACTGACCACGGATGGAATTACACCCCCTGCGTTGAAAGGCAAAGTCTTAACCACAGGACCACCAGGGAAGTCACAGTAAACACCATTTACATGACCAATGTAGGCTAACTGTGAAGAGGAAGCAGTGATGGGTGAGGAGTGGGCGTGGGGGTCATCAGGCTTTAAACAAGGAATTGAGAACATTCAATGCGACCTACAAAGGATGGTGGGAATAGTTAGAAACTGTTGCCAACACACCTGCTCCCCAAGCCTCAGAGCATGGACCTTAACTCTGAAAAGCAGTGAAATGGTCTAATTCATCTTTGTGTCCTTGGTAAGTAAATGCCTGAATAAAGGAATGGAAGAATGTCAGAGAGATAGATAGTTATGAAGCAGCATGAAGCATGGCTGTACCTACAGAGTCTTCTGTTCATACGACCCTCCTTTCTTACTGGCTTTAAGCTACATGGAAGGGTTAGAAATAGGTCAGGATGAATAAGGAAGAAGAAAGTGGAAAGAGGCCAAAAAAGGCGGCACTGGGGCAGGTTCCAGCTTTCTGGGTTTTGAACTAGATGAACTCGCCAGGGCCACAATCAGCTGTGTCCTGTGTCCTGGGGCTTCATGGCAAGAGTTTGAGTTACACATACTTTTGCTGCTTATTTGTTGTGTAACCTTGGGAAAATTACCAAATCTATTTGAACATTCCAGCTTCTTAATCTCAAGTTTGTGAAAAAATAGTCTTGAAACTCGTAGACTATACTGAGAGTCAAATAAGAATGTAAAACACAGAAGTGGCTTATACAAAGCTGCTGCTGCTGCTGCTGCTGCTGCTAAGTCGCTTCAGTCGTGTGCGACTCTGTGCAACACCAGAGACGGCAGCCCGCCAGGCTTCCCCGTCCCTGGGATTCTCCAGGCAAGAACACTGGAGTGGGTTGCCATTTCCTTCTCCAATGCATGAAAGTAAAAAGTGAAAGTGAAGTCACTCAGCTAAAGCTCAGTAACTTGTCCACATGTGCTATCTTTTTCAGGAAGAAGTTAATAGTGATGATTCCTTTTTAAGACTTCAGGTTTAAGGCTCAAAGTGCCAGGTGTATCTTTCCCACATACCAGAAAAAAAAAAAACCAATAAATAATTGATTTATTCAACAAAATTTTAAGCATCTTCTAATGCTATGCCAGACCTGAAAATGTTGAGTAAAATAGTCTAGCAGGTAATATGGATTTATAGCAGAGGTCGGAAAGGATAAACACCTCTATGACTTACTCATTTAGTCATTGTCTCTTATGTGTTATTCCTACAAAATGTGTACACCTAAGGATAATTTTTTAAAGCTCTAATCTGTCCAATACTTATTCAGTAAAATCATAGAAGCTAGCATCTCCACTTAAAATGTCAAAATGTTTGTGGCATTCACAACAAACATCACAGAGAATTTTTTTTTCTTAAATAGCTAATCAGTTATACATTGTGCATTTAAGAATTAATTTATTAAATCCACAGTGTTACTCAGCCAAACAAATATTGACATGATGTATCATCACAATATGCTCTCAATAACAGCTTTTACATTGCTAAAGAGTTTGTCAGAAAATCAGAGATTTATGCCAAAAAACTGGCTCTCTGCATATGTCTGCCAACCTTGGCCAGTGATTTGCATCCAGACAGAATTTCCACACACCCTTGATATAGCAAAGCAGGTTATTACAGGGCCCAAAACCTACTTTTCCAATGATCACAATCTCTTTGTAGTTATCAGTGTACATATATTTACTAAAAGTCTTCAATGTGTCTGTAGATTATTGAATGTTCAATTTTTTCAAGCAAAGTGAGATCACAGAAATGTTCAATAGCAAGCTATGAGATCCTTCCTAGTTCAGTTCAGTGGCTCGGTTGTGTCTGACTCTGTGCAACGCCGTGGACCACAGCATGCCAGGCTTCCCTGTCCATCACCAACTCCCAGAGCTTACTCAAACTCATGTACATCGAGTCCATGATGTACATCCAACCATCCCATCCTCTGTCGTCCCCTTCTCCTCCTGCCCCCAATCCCTCCCAGCATCAGAGTCTTTTCCAATGAGTCAACTCTTCGCATGAGGTGGCCAAAGTACTGGAGTTTCAGCTTTAGCATCATTCCCCCCAAAGAAATCCCAGGGCTGATCGCCTTCAGAATGGACTGGTTGGATCTCCTTGCAGTCCAAGGGACTCTCAAGAGTCTTCTCCAACACCACACTTCAAAAGCATCAATTCTTCCGTGCTCAGCCTTCTTCACAGTCCAACTCTCACATCCATACATGACCACTGGAAAAACCATAGCCTTGACTAGACGGACCTTTGTTGTTAAGTAATGTCTCTACTTTTCAATATGCTATCTAGGTTGGTCATAACTTTCCTTCCAAGGAGTAAGCGTCTTTTAATTTCATGGCTACAGTCACCATCTGCAGTGATTTTGGAGCCCCCCAAAATAAAGTCTGACACTGTTTCCACTGTTTCCCCATCTATTTGCCACAAAATGATGGGACCAGATGCCATGATCTTCGTTTTCTGAATGTTGAGCTTTAAGCCAACTTTTTCACTCTCCTCTTTCACTTTCATCAAGAGGCTTTGTAGTTCCTCTTCACTTTCTGCCATAAGGGTGGTGTCATCTGCATATCTGAGGTCACTGATATGTCTCCTGGCAATCTTGATTCCAGCTTGTGCTTCTTCCAGCCCACCGTTTCTCATTATGTATTCTGCGTATAAGCAGTTAAATAAGCAGGGTGACAATATACTGCCTTGACGTACTCCTTTTCCTATTTGGAACCAGTCTATTGTTCCATGTCCAGTTCTAACTGTTGCTTCCTGACCTGCATATAGGTTTCTGAAGAGGCAGGTCAGGTGGTCTGGTATTCTCATCTTTTTCATAATTTTCCACAGTTTATTGTGATCCACATAGTCAAAGTCTTTGGCATAGGCAATAAAGCAGAAATAGATGTTTTTCTGGAACTCTCTTACCTTTTCCATGATCCAGCGGATGTTGGCTATTTGATCTCTGGTTCCTCTGACTTTTCTAAAACCAGCTTGAACATCTGGAAGTTCATGGTTCACATATTGCTGAAGCCTGGCTTTGAGAATTTTGAGCATTACTTTACTAGCGTGTGAGATGAGTGCAACTGTGCGGTAGTTTGAGCATTCTTTAGCATTGCCTTTCTTTGGGATTGGAATGAAAACGGACCTTTTCCATTTCTGTGGCCACTGCTGAGTTTTCCAAATTTGCTGGCATATTGAGTGCAGCCCTTTCACGGCTTCATCTTTTAGGATTTGAAATAGCTCAACTGGAATTCCATCACCTCCACTAGCTTTGTTCATAGTGATGCTTTCTAAGGCCCACTTAACTTCACGTTCCAGGATGTCTGGCTCTAGGTCAGTGATCACACCATCGTGATTACCTGGGTCGTGAAGATCTTTTTTGTACAGCTTTTCTGTGTATTCTTGCCACCTCTTCTTAGTTTCTGCTTCTGTTAGGTCCATACCATTTCTGTCCTTTATTGAGCCTGTCTTTGCATGAAATGTTCCCTCGGTATCTCTAATTTTCTTGAAGAGATCTCTAGTCTTTCCCATTCTGTTGTTTTCCTCTATTTCTTTTCACTGATCGCTGAGGAAAGCTTTCCTATCTCTCCATGCTATTCTTTGGAACTCTGCATTCAGATGCTTATATCTTTCCTTTTCTCCTTTGCTTTTCACTTCTCTTTTCACATGTATTTGTAAGGCCTCCTCAGACAGCCATTTTGCTTTTTTGCATTTCTTTTTCTTGGGGATGGTCTTGATCCCTGTCTCCTGTCAGGAAGACAAATG
>NW_011494620.1:2533280-2543054 GCF_000754665.1 Bison bison bison | reverse complement strand
TTTAGGTCATCCCTGAATGGTCTACTGGTTTTCCCTACTTTCTTCAATTTAAGTCTGAATTTGGCAATAAGGAGTTCATGATCTGAGCCACAGTCAGCTCCGTCTTGTTTTTGCTGACTGTATAAAGCTTCTCCATCTTTGGCTGCAAAGAATATAATCAATCTGATTTCGGAATTGACCATCTGGTGATGTCCATGTGTAGAGTCTTCTCTTGTGTTGTTGGAAGAGGGTGTTTGCTATGAACAGTGCATTCTCTTGGCAAAACTCTATTAGCCTTTGCTCTGCTTCATTCCATGTCCAAGGCCAAATTTGCCTGTTTCTCCAAGTGTTTCTTGAATTCCTACTTTTGCATTCCAGTCCCCTATAATGAAAAGGATATCTTTTTTGGGTGTTAGTTCTAAAAGGTCTTGTAGGTCTTCATAGAATTGTTCAACTTCAGCTTCTTCAGCGTTACTGGTTGGGGCATCGGCTTGATATCGAATGGTTTGCCTTGGAAACAATCAGAGATCATATGGAGGAAAGGGAGGGGGTTAGAGATTTCATTGTGTGATTTGAACAGCATTGGTGAAGCTCAAACAAAGGAGATCATCTATAATACAGCTAATGATTAACGTATTTTTTTTAACAATGGGAGAATGTACCACACTTTTGAAAGAATGATTAATTCATTTCTGAGACAAAGAGTAAATCCCTGCTTCAAGTAGTGAGGAAATATGAGTATATATGTTCATCAACTCTTCTGGCTAAAGAATTATTTGTAGGGGCCTAAGAGGTGGAAATTTTAAGTTCTCATTCTTTATCATAATCTTCTGACGTCTTTATTAAGTACCTGCTATGAGCAAGGCAATTTGAACATCCAGTTTCAGTCATGATTTTTCGCTTTTATAAAATATATAGTTTAAATTAGAGACAAATATAACTCTGCATTTAATAATGGCTATAATGGAGTGTACAAAATGCAATGGGTGCTTAGACAGCTAAGCACAATACCTAACTCTACTTGGAGGAGTGAGGAAAGGCTTCATATCTTTCAAACTTGATGAACGAGTCCCAAGCTTTGCAGACAGGCAAATGGAGAAAGCAAAGGAGCATCAAAGATACTGAATATTACTGGTAGTTCAGCGTAGGTGCAGTGTGAACTGGAGAATGACACTGTAAGAGAGACAGCAGCAGTAACAGGTGACTCTGAACAAAGACCATTTCATGAAGGGCTGCATACGTCACAAAGAGCGTAGATTTTTGTTCAGTGTGATTTTGACTAGTGGAACTACATGATCATGTTTCCATGTCACATTATCTCATGATAACTGTGTGGAAAAAGGAAATGGAGGCTAGATGCTTCTATAAGAGCATATATGAGATGATGAGGGCTTTGGACAGTGGAGATGGTTATTATGTAAACAGTATCAATCCGATTTTGTCAGTTTTGTGATTGGTTTGCTAAGGCAAGAGAAAATCAAGAATCTTAATGAGTTTCAAATACCTGGTTTAGGTAATTAGGATGTGGCTAATAGACTGCACAGATCGAGTTAAGAATGTTGAATTAATGGTTTAATTAAATAGTGTGGTTTAAATAGTGATTTATCTATCTCAGGCACTATCAGAGTGTAATTCTAGAATTTCTATACTGGAGGGGCTTATATATAACAGTCTGGTTGGAGGAGCAGATTACCAGGAACTTACCCTGTAGCTGTATCAAGACACATAGGTTAAAAAAACATAATTGTCTGTACCACCTTCTAGAGCAGTACCAGACTCAAAGTTATCTTTGACTGGCTTTTACTTAATCTCCTACAATCTTACCATATTTACACCATATTTTAATAAGTTAGTCATTCAGGTGTATCTGACTCTTTCTGACCTCATGGACTGTAGCCTGCCAGGCTCCTCTGTCCATGGAAAGCACTGTTGTGAAGAATGAGACACGTGAAAGTATCTATCAAAATGTTTTGATGTTCAATATACTGAAAATGGGTATTCATGGTCATATTCTATATGTACATTTCTTTCAAATAAGTTACATATGTAATTCATATATGTGTATATATATCCACTAATTCTATAGTTAAATACATAAAAAATATACATGTATATGTGTGTGTGCTAAGTCACTTCAGTTATGTCCAACTCTTTGTGTCCTCATGGATTGCAGCCCTCCAGGCTTCTCTGTCCATGGGATTTTCCATAGAATACTGGAATGGGTTGCTGTGCTCTTCTCCAAGGGATCTTTCCAACCCAGGGATCGAACCCATGTCTCTTATGTCTCCTGCACTGGCAGGCAGGTTCTTTACCACTAGCGCCATCTGGGAAACCCAAGGAAGTGTTAGCTGCTCAGTCATGTCACTCAGATTCTTTGTGACCCCACGGGTTGTAGTCCCCAGGCTCCTAAGTATACACACACATATAAATGATTTACCTACATAATATGCAGTTTTATAAATAGCCTTGGGAACACCAATATATAGTCAGTTATCTTACAAGTACTCCATTTCAGTATATAAATGCTTCCAAGTTATAAATATTTCTAGGTCTTTGAATAGAGATATGGTTGGATAGAGATATTAGTTGGGGTACTAGGGGCTTAAATTGGACTGAATTTTCTTTTCATTGGCTTTTCTTTCAAATGACTGTTACTAGAACACGTTAAAAAAAAAAAACAACAACAAAAAAACAAAAACAAAAACTGGACTTGGAACACTTTAAAAGGAGGCTTTATTCCCAGTGAGTCTCAAGAGACTGTTACAGCATCTCTGCACTTAGATACCGGAGAAGCAGGCAGTAGGAAGAATATTTCCCAAGATCCTAGAACATGTTCTACTCACTCTGACCCCTCAGACTTCATTTTATTCATCTACAAAATGAAAGGGTTTCCCAGGTGGCTCAGTGGTAAAGAATCTGCCTGCCAGTGCAGGAGACACATGAGCTGTGGGTTCTAGCTCTGAGTCAGGAAGATCCCCTGGAGGAAATGGCAACCCACTCCAGTATTCTGAGAAATCCCATGGACAGAGGAGCCTAGCGTGTACAGTCCATGGAGCTGCAAATTGTCGGGACAGGACTGAACGATTAAGCACACACACAAAGTGAAAAGTTATAAATTCTCAAGCTAAGCTGAAAAGCAGAAATCATTAGGACTGCTTTTATATACAGAAATGCTTGCAAATCATTCCACATTTAAAGAGTAAGAACTTTAGGGGTAGTTTCTAGAAGTCTGTATTCATAATTTTCTAGGTCACTTTGATAATCGCACAGGTTTAGGACCTACTAGCCTAAACACTTACTATAGGCACTTAACTATACTTTCAATTTTATCTGAAAATGGACTGGCATTTGGAAGTATACATTCATTTCTAAGACCTATAGCCATTAATCATCTTTGTCCCCTATCCCTTTTTTGGGCTACATTTGTTATATACTGCCTTAACAGGTGTGTTAATTAAGCACTTAAATAATAAAATAAGAGTACACAATATGGTTTATGGTGTAAGAAAATGTATTTTCACAAGATATGAATCATGTACCAATAAAGCACTTTAAACTAAATACACCACTTTGAAACATTTTGCACAAAGAAGTTACAGATCATATTTAATAACATGTCTAGTTCTATACAAGGAAATATTTTTAAGACCTTACTGCAATAAAATTTTCCAACCAAAGAACAAAAATTTTAAATAATTTATGAGACATCATAAAACCTATCTGTGTGACAAATCAGGCAGAATTCTGTGCTAGAAACAGAATGAGGGAAAATCTAAATAAGACAAAAAATTCAGAAAATAGGCATTCATAAATTTCTCATTAATGGAGGTTTAATGTTGTTAAAGACCAGGAGTCTTTAAGCATCAGAAAATAAAAATCTGCTTATAAAAATAAAAAATTCCACGAACATTAGTTAACATACTTTTCTACCTCAGCACAAATTTTTTTGCCCTTTACAATTCTGAAGACTGCTAGTCATTGTCAAATATCTGAACCATGTCTTAGTCTTAACCAATATCATTTTTCGGATACTGATTCTGTTGCATAATTTTTTTTCCCCAATGAACCTAGGGCCTATGCACATTTCAATAAAAATTGGTTTTAGAAATACTTTATTCATGAATAATTCAACACCTATATCTTGAAGCTTACATTTTCCAGGCCTCCAAAGTGCAAAACAGATACCAAACAACCAGGCCTGCCTCCAGAGACCTCAGCATTTAGAATACAGCAGGTCAAGTGCTGGTTCTCAATCACTATAAGCCTTCACCTTTCAAGATATGCAGAGATACTGATGCCCTCACTAAGGGCAACCATAATCTTCCCTTATGTATATCTTTCTTTAAACTAAGAGAATTCCAAAAACCGTATGTTGACAATGCCTATGCTGTGCTTTCTCTGATCATCTTCAGCTCCTTATAACAATGTCAAGTATTTTGTTTTCCCTTCAGTTCTTTCCATTGCCTCTGTGGCTTTGTCTACCCAGTCTGGCCTTTTCTGTGACACTCTCGTTACAGGTTTCTGCTTGCCTTCTCTTTTGTTTCTTTCCTTCTTGCTAGAAGCCTGGTCATCTGGGCTTCCCCATTTTTCTTCCCTAGCTTCTTATTCACCCCACAACTATAGTCTTAATGCTTCCTTAAATGTTCAGTCTTCATTATGTATAACTAACCAGAATTTAAATTAGCATTTTTATGACCTCTGTTGTGAACTTTCAGATGTTCTTCTTTACACTTTCTCCCTGAAGGCTATTTAGGATTATCTTAAAAAAGATGATGGTTTCTTGAGGATTCCTATTTTAAAGGTTGTTTTAAAAGAGATCAATAAAGGAATGCATAGTTCAACAACTGATGCTTCTACTTTATTCTTAATTTTCATCATTACAAGTACTGGAGTCTGCAAGATCATCGCTAAAACTCCTTGGTGTGAGATACCAACCAATTTTACCCATAAGGGCTAGATGGAAAATGCAATTTTGGGCTCTTTGATATCAAATTAAAATTTATTAAGAACTCAAGAAGTCTGAAACTTTAAAACAAGCTAAATGATAAGACAAGTTATTCATTGATATGATCCTTTACCATAAATGATATATAAGGAGGAATTCAACTATATTTGTGTCTGTGAGTCAGATGCTATCAAGCCAACCGTCATGTGTGGATCCATAATCTTTTTTACATTTTTAACTCAGGGACAAGGAGGAAGATTCAGTAAATTTTAATTTTCCAGATGTTCTCAGAAAGAATGACCAGAAGCATCCTCCGGTTATAAGACACAGATGGTTGATCCATTCACCCCTGATGAACTACCTGTGTGTGCAGCGAGGCAGCAATGAAAGACTGATCCTCTGTGGTCATGGGGCCCTAGGCCGGGATGCGTTCTCTCCTCACATGAAGTGTGAACAACAAGCATGGACAGATAGTCACCTTTCATTATGTCTTCAATTACTGGTATTTTCATAGGATTTCAAATGCCTGATTCCAATTTTACAATAACAATACCAATATTTACTCTGGAAGGGGGTTTTATGTTCCAAGCAGCAGATATTAACAATGTCCAACACGATCTCTAGGAATTATTCGCAGTTCTGAACCGTGCTTTAGAAAAACATTTCCTACACAAACAGACAGAACAAAACGTTAGGTATTTAAAAAATGACATGCTCTCATTAACAATTCGACAATTAATATGCAGAAGAAACAAAGGAGTGTCAAGTAGGTGCAAAGCTCAAATATATTAGAACCCAAGTCTAGGCTCCTTAGGTCTTGCTCTTACGCTTCTCACATCCTCAAAACCAAAGCAGAGGCTTCTTATGTCTTGTTCTTACTCCTCTCACATCCTCACAACCCAACAAACGTCTGAAAATTTGAAATTAGAACACTACCCACAAAAATAAAAAAAGGACGGACACTACCCAAAGAAATACCACCAAACACAATCATCAATATTTGCTCTAATATACAATAAAATACTTGGGAGCAGGAAAAATAAGTGTAAATTACCACAAGTGACAAAAGTTTAGCAGTCCTGACCTATTTTGGGTCTGGGCTGCCTACTGAGAGTTTCTTCCCACTATATGATGCCCACAATTAAACTTTAAAGGGGAATCCAACAGGCAACATGTCAGAGTAAGAAGGAGTTCAGATTAATATAAACTACTGGACATTTACAGAGTAAGAAAATGCAAAATTTTTAAACCCAAGTTTAAACAACAACAAAATGCCTCACAATTTTCAAAAAATAGCCTTTTTGATTTAATAAATTATACACTTAGAACAACTGACTTTTGTAAGAAGAAATTATCATTTTAAATCCCTCTTTATTTGTTATATGGCTAAATTTACATTTCAATCCCAGGCCTTATGAGGACAATATAATTTGTAGAAGTACTTAAAAAAATAACAGTTTAAAAATAACTACTTCTCAAGACTGCATTTATATTAAATCATGCTTAATTTAAAAATATTTTAACCGAACTATAAGCTAGGCAATGGCACCTCACTCAGCACTCTTGCCTGGAAAATCCCATGGACGGAGGAGCCTGATAGGCTACAGTCCATGGGGTCGCAAAGAGTCAGACATGACCGAGCAACTTCACTTTCACTTTCATAAGCTAAGGAAGGTACATCTCAAACAAATACAGAACTGTCGGTTAAAAAGTTTAAGACTACTCTTACCCTTCCTGCTTGTTAGGGTATCAATACGTAGCGCTACATAATGTTAATGGCTTGAGACTCGAAGTGCAGGCTAAGTCCCATGAAATTTAAATGACTGTACTTCTTCAAAATAATAAGTCAGTACTTACTGAATGTTCATTATGAATAACACAAACTTCTAAGCACTTACATGTACAACCTCACAACTATCTAACGAGATAGTTATTACAGAACATTATTCCCATTAGAGCACAATCTTACCTTAAGATTTTTTGTTACATGTATTAGTTAAAAAACTTTAATGTTCATTATTCAGAATTTCTCTTTCTTGTAGCCAAAAGCATATAACTGATACACAGAATGTAACAAATTATTCACACACTTAGGTAAAGACTGCCACACAATCCCTGAAAATCAGCCATTATCTTGGTAAAATCCTATCAAGTCTAATTAGAATGAATTACATATTCATTATCAATTGATGTAGACAGCCTCACCACACTGCCATGGATTGCAGATACTCACCAGCAGTCTGTGCAGGATTTATTCCTATTCCATCTAGAAAATAAGTTGTAAAATGACCTGAGTTATTTCTGAAGCTAAAAGGCTTTAACAGTAAGAAGAAATGTGCCAAAATAATGCTGCTGTGCATACAGGCAGTTATACCACGAACATGAATGACAACCTGGCAGGTAGGTTATCTGTTAAATCTCTCACTATTATGCCTTTACACATATTGCTGGACTAGACAATGTCTGTCAGTGAAACGACCCCACGAAGTCTGACAGAGGATAGTTTTTTATACTGTTTTGCCAAATCCAGTGAAAAATAAAGCCAAAATGCCTTAAGTATGCCATTCGTCGTTTAACACTGCTCTGAGGCATCAAATCTTAAGGCTGAAGAACAAGAGAGATATAAGTTCCACTGACGCTTGATAAAAGTTTACAATGCACTCTCTCAGTAGCTACTCATTTATGAATCTAAAAGTTTCCAGAAAAGGAAGGATCGCTTTCTTCCAAATACAGACACATTTCAATGTGGCAGCATGCACAATTTTTCAGAATGAGAAATTCCATCATTATCTAAACTAAATCATACCACTTACTGCTCATTAAAGCCACCTTCTCTTAGTCTTTCTTAACTACACACGAACTACTCACCAGTACCTGGGACCATGACTTTGTATTCTTAATAGTTAAGCCTTTCCTGCCATCTTTGTTCCTCATCTTATTTCAGTATTTTCTCTTTGGGCTGGTTCCATTAATTATTTGTAGTATCCAAAAACAGAATTTAATTTATATTATCTAACTGGATAAAATCCTCATTATTGTAAGCCTGTAAGAATTGTTTTCTATCAGGAAAGCAATAGTAAGGGACAGCAAAGGTACATTCCTGCTTAGCTTCCTGTATTCTAAAACCATTTATGATACAATAGAAAACGTTTGTTAAATGACAAGTTATTTTCAGCAATAATTTGGCATAAGGACATATGATATTATAATGTGCTGTGCTTAGTCGCTTGGTCATGTCTGACTCGGCGACCCCATGAACTGCGGCCTGCCAGGCTCCTCTGTACATGGGATTCTCCAGGCAGGAATACTGGAATGGGTTCACGCCCATCTCCAGGGAATCTTCCTGACCGAGAGATCGAATGCAGGTCCCCTGCACTGCAGGCGGATTCCTTAGCATCTGAGCCACCAGGGAAGCCCATAATGTACTGTACTACATAACAAAAGCACAGAAAAAACTGAAGACACAATTATGAACAGTAACTTTGATGTAGTGTTTACAATTATGTATATCACTTATGTTGATATAAAGTTTAGGGTTTTTGTATTTTAAGTCAATTTTAACTAATTTGGTTTCTTTTAAACAGCTAATAGCTCTGTTAATAAACAGGTTTAAGACAAATTCTTACCATTGGTAATAATTGCACTTGTTGCTGCAGGAACTTTAAACTAAAAAGGAAGAAAAGAAAAAATACATATAAGCATATAAAATGCTAATTATAAAAGATAGTTAGCAATGATAGGGTACATATAATCAATTCTATAATTTTAAATGTAATTTATCTTTTAGGATAAGTAACATCATCAAAGAAAGTATTACAATCTGCTTTATCTTTAAAGACTAATGTGCTGTGCAAAGTCGCTCCAATTGTGTGCAACTCTTTGCAGCCCCATGGACTGTACCACCTGGGCTCCTCTGTCCGTGCAGTTTCCCAGGCCAGAACCCTGGACTGGGTTGCCATTTCCTTCTCCAGAGGAATCTTCCCGACCCAGGGATTGAACCCGCGTCTCCTGCGTTGGCAGGCAAGTTCTTTACCACTAGTGCCACCTGTTTTCTAAAACTTGCATTTCATTGTATTTAGGACACCAGAGATTGTAAGATGCATCTTATTTTATGCACCATAAAAAAGGAAAAACACTGTCGATGAATCTATTAACCCAGTGTTTGATCTTTCAGACTTACACACAGTTTACTCTGGTCATACATAATGCTCAGGCACAAGTGAAAATAAAAGCAAAGTAACTGAAATTTCTTGGTAGAAATAATCAGTTCAAACAAATGCCCTCTTGTGTTTAATACGGGCTTGCAATAGTCCAATTATGCCACCAAGAAATACCTCTAAGTACAAGTAGGGGTGCAGGTGATGTCAGTTGGACAATTATGTGACTGTCACATGGTCAACCATGACAGACAGCCTCCACTCATCTCTATTCAGAGATGTAAGTGCTTTATGAGTCAATGAAATGTGGTATGGAGCTTATTGGTAGCTTAAAGGTAGAATTATTCTCTTAATGCTCTTATTTGTCAAAGTGTGTTCATAGCTCATTCATTTTTCCAATAATGTAATAAGCACTTCTATGCTACAGACTAGCTTTATAAATATTATACTTGAGTTTTGTGATTAAGTTTGGAAAACACTAAGTTATGCAGATGACACCACCCTTATCGCAGAAAGTGAAGAAGAACTAAAGAGCCTCTTGATGAAAGTGAAAGAGGAGAGAGAAAAAGTTGGCTTAAAGCTCAACATTCAAAAAACTAAGATCATGGCATCCGGTCCCATCACTTCATGGCAAACAGATGGGGAAACAGTGGAAACAGTGGCTGACTTTATTTTTTTGGGCTCCAAAATCAC
>NW_011494620.1:2529139-2533180 GCF_000754665.1 Bison bison bison | reverse complement strand
CAGGGAGGCCTGGCATGCTGTGGTTCATGGGGTCGAAAAGAGTCGGAGACGACTGAGCGACTGAAGTGAACTGAACTGGGAATTTAAGTTAAATTTAAGTTAAACTGGGAATTTTTTCAAAATCCTTTAGTATGCTGCTGCTAAGTCGCTTCAGTTGTGTCCGACTCTGTGCGACCCCATAGACGGCAGCCCACCAGGCTTCCCCGTCCCTGGGATTCTCCAGGCAAGAACACTGGAGTGGGTTGCCATTTCCTTCTCCAATGCATGAAAGTGAAAAGTGAAAGTGAAGTCGCTTAGTCGTGTCTGACTCTTAGCGACCCCTTGGACTGCAGCCTATCAGGTTCCTCCGTCCATGGGATTTTCCAGGCAAGAGTACTGGAGTGAGGTGCCATTGCCTTCTCCGAATATGCTGCTAATATAGTTTATTTGACTCCAGGAAAACACAAAAATAATCAATAACGCCCCATACATTTGGACCACTGATCCCAATCTCAGTTTTTAATGGTTATTTTATATTTTGGTGGTTCTAGTGGTCTGGGGAAAACATTCTCTCTAGTAAATGCTGCTCTCAGTATTTACAATAATCACACACCATAGTTGAGAAAAAACTAAGAGCTCATTATAATTTATGAATTTAACAATCAAGTTTTAAAATAAGAACTTAACTACACATGAGAACAATTACTTGTTATGGGCCTATGTACCTAAAAAAAAAAAAAAACAATTTTACTGTCCATATGGCACATTTTTAATTGTAAACGTCCTTTATGTTTTAAAAATTTTAAATAAACTTAAAGTAACTTCAAAATATACTTTAATAAATTTTAAAATAGTTAAGTTTTTATAGAGGTTGTAATACTTTTTAAAACCTTGATAAAACACCCAAATTATAGGCAATCTCAGATTTCTAAAACTTGAATATGACAAAGTTTTTAGTTGTTATTCTTAGTTATGTCTACTTTAAGTTACGCATTTTCTTTAGTGGTAACCTATTACATGACAATAAAAATCAAAAGCAACTGCAGACACAATTTTTCCCTTTTCCAGACTATAGTAACAATGTTTAACTGAAATTTGGGGAAGCTTTACTAGTGATGAAAATACAGAAACTACCACTTCTTTCTACAAAAAACTGACAAGTTTTTTCCTAGATGTGAAGTTCCTCAGTTTTCATTTATTTCTACTTCAGATCCCATTGTGTTTTACAATTTAGGATCGTAAGAAGTTCCTCTCAGGCTTTGACAACTCATTATTTAAATTAATTTCCAGTCCTATGTTGGGGGGTTTTATTTTTTATTAAGAGAATTATATTAGGGTTTTATATCCACGGACAACTCAGGTCAACTCTTACTCTTACTGAAAGATTCCACAACATTAAATATAAATGCTATTATATTTTTACTCAAAATCATGTTATTGGGCAGGAAGGATAAGCATTAACTATTTCCATTTTACAGATGTAAGAAATTTCAGGAAGAGAGAAACTGTCATGTCAAACAAATAATTAATGACACAGTTAAAAGAGGAACCCTAAGTCTCCCAAGTCATAAGCTTCTCTTCTAATTGTCAAAAACAAACAGTTACTTTATAGATGCCTCTGATGAAAATCTTTGTTTGGAAAAATTTTATTTCTTAAAAACAGAAACCCAATCATATTTTCAAAAACAATAAATTTTACTGACACTGCACATGCTTATAGAGAAAAGTTGAAAAACATGATAAATATATAATAAAATTGTACTTCCAGAATCAAAGTTAGTAAAAATACAAGCATACAGTGTGACGTTTTTAAAAAATTGATATATGACTATCTTTTCAATTTCAATAAGGATTCCCCTTATAATTTAAGTTACATTAAATACATGAGTCAGTTTGTGTGACCCATTCTTGTATCTGTGGGTCTCAACTCTCACTCTGCTTTTACCTTTAAGTGAGGTTTAATTTTGACACCATAAACCTAGCAATGAACTTGTGTGGAAGTGGGAGGTCAAGACACATGCCGATTTTTGAGACACATTTTGAGACACAAACTGTATTCTCTACAGGCTGTTCCAATTTCTATACTTACTTCTTCTGCTGCAAACTTTAACACTGCTGTGAAAGGTGTACTTTCGGGAACACTGAGTCTGCAAAAATTAAAAAAGAATTTTTTGAAAGGCTGATTTTTTAAGTCCTTTGTTAGTTATTTCAGCTCTTGTAGCAGACCTTGGCAAAGCTGTCTTTTGAGTCTGAGGTTGGCTGTTCTGATTGTACACTATGTGCATTAAGTCTAAAAAAGAAAGCAATAATTAGCCTTATAGCTGACATGGTGCCCTCAGGTCCACTTGAAAATGCATAACCTATAATAGGTATGGATTTGTACATGTTTAATACTTTGATACAAACAGGTCTAGCATGTAGGTTGCTTCTTGTTTCCAAAAATGGATTTCAAAAAGTGGAATCTCTCCTCAATCTTAAGTACACTTTGCCACCTACAGTTCATCCTGTGCAGGAACATGATCGTTTTCATTAGAAGAGCAGGCTACCTGGGGAGCATCATCTTTTCATGAACTTTTCTGTGCACTTTCAATCACCAAGTCAAAAATAATAGTCCAAGTTGGTAAAAATGAGTATGTTTACTATGGGAAAATAAGAAGTGATCTCCCACCTTTATAACATATAAAAAAGCTCATACAACACAATCTGAAATAACATTCTGAAAAGTGATGTGTGGTTTTGACTTGAATTGTGGCAAGTATATTCAAGATCACTGATAAACAATCAATCTGTATCAACTACTCAACTTAACCATAAAAAAGAATTGACATTATACCTTAAGAAAACAGAGAAACAGGTTAAAAAATAAGCAATGTAAGATTCCTAATGTAAAACAAATTACAGTGAGTAAAGACAGAAACAAAAGTAACATTTCTCTTTGAAACTTCTCTATTTGTCACCACTGTACTGTTCTCTAATGATTTAATACAACTACAATATGTAACATCCTCAGGTATATATACCACCTGCTCACTCAGTCTACAGATTGAATGCTGAATACAAAAATCATTATATCTGATGTTGCACATTACAATGATTTTCAATAAGAAAAGTGTGAACAGATTTCTTGGCTGCCATATTCCACTCCCCCAAAATACTGCTAAGAGTGAAAACAGAACATGTTTTTTTCCCTTTCCTTTTTTATATGGAATAAAAAGAGACAAATAAAATTATAATGAATAGCCATTTATTTAAAAAATACCTAATAAACTGGCAATATAAAAATTTACAAAGCCAGGAATAGTACTTTGCAAGTATTTCTATAGTTTATTTACAGTTCAGAACCTGAGAATCGCTGTCCTAAAACTCTTGCCTGTAGAGAACTTCTAAAACTTTGGGGTTTCAATTCACTTTTGGACTAGAGATAGGAAATGTCCTTGTACCATATAATTAAATGTCATGCTGATACTCATTAACAAAAGTTTCTCTCCACAGATTAAATTGGTGAGACTATCCAAACAAAATCCAATAAAATATAAAAGCGTATTTAGTGAATGTTCTGACAGAAAATTGCACAGGGACTGGGAGTTACTTTCACTCCAGAGAATTTATCTAGATCTGATGCCCTTGAGTTTGCCAGTCACATCACTTACTCGTACATTACATTGGTATTTTGGAAAGATGACAACCATCCTGTATACTGAGGTGATCTTTTAAAGTAAACTACTGGCATTTTTTTAATTAAAAATCTCACATAAATAGAAGTATGGCATAACTTCATCCTGCTTATTTAACTTACATGCAGAGTACATCATGAGAAACACTAGGCTGGAAGAAGCACAAGCTGGAATCAAGATTGCTGGGAGAAATATCAATAACCTCAGATATGCAGATGACACCACCCTTATGGCAGAAAGTGAAGAGGAACTAAAAAGCCTCTTGATGAAAATGAAAGAGGAGACTGAAAAAGTTGGCTTAAAGCTCAACATTCAGAAAACGAAGATCATGGCATCTGGTCCCATCACTTCATGGGAAACAGAGGGGGAAACAGTGGAAACAGTGTCA
>NW_011494620.1:2524777-2529039 GCF_000754665.1 Bison bison bison | reverse complement strand
GAAATTAAAAGACGCTTACTCCTTGGAAGGAACGTTATGACCAACCTAGATAGCATATTGAAAAGCAGAGACATTACTTTGCCAACAAAGGTCCATCTAGTCAAGGCTATGGTTTTTCCAGTGGTCATGTATGGATGTGAGAGTTGGACTGTGAAGAAGGCTAAGTGCCGAAGAATTGATGCTTTTGAACTGTGGTGTTGGAGAAGACTCTTGAGAGTCCCTTGGACTGCAAGGAGATCCAACCAGTCCATTCTAAAGGAGATCAGCCCTGGGTGTTCTTTGGAAGGAATGATGTGAAAGCTCAAACTCCAGTACTTTGGCCACCTCATGCGAAGAGTTGACTCATTGGAAAGACTCTGATGCTGGGAGGGATTGGGGGCAGGAGAAGGGGACGACAGAGGATGAGATGGCTGGATGGCATCACCGACTCGATGGACGTGAGTTTCAGTGAACTCCGGGAGTTGGTGATGGACAGGGAGGCCTGGCATGCTGCGATTCATGGGGTCACAAACAGTCAGACACGACTGAGCGACTGAACTGAACTGACCAGTGTTAGAAAGAATGAAGTTTGTACAGGACACTGAGAGAAGGGTGACACGAACTTTCTATACCATCACAGAAATTGTCACGGAGGTGAAATTTTAATCATTAAAGGATGTTATCAGGAAGTGGTACTCACAAAACTACATTCTAAGCACAGAAGAGAATGTGTGCCAGAGCAGGTAGATTTCAAAAGATTTGCTGTCAATATGCAACTAGGATGGCTGAAACTTTAAATGATGGTGGTAGTGACGGGGCTGGGGAGGCGAGGCAGGGAGTTGAGACTGGGAAGACTAGAATTAGACTGCAAGAGTCAGAGTGAAAGTCACTCAGTCCTGTTGGACTCTTTGTGATGCTATGGGCTGTAGCCTGCCAGGCTCCTCTGTCCCTGGAATTCTCCAGGCAAGAATACTGGAGTAAGTAGCCGTTCCCTTCTCCAGGGGATCTTCCCAACCCAGGGATGGAACCCAGGTCTCCCACACTGCCGGCAGATTCTTTACCATCTGAGTTGAAAGAGTCTAAAGTGTTTCTAATGCATCCTGTACATGACAGAGAATGTTTGATTTCAACATTTCTATAACCAAGTAGCAGTATCAACAAGGAATCAATCAACAAGCAAAACCAACCATAAAAACTGGGACATTTCCCCAGAATAAATCTACAACTGCAACATCCTCTCTAGAATGCAACCGTTAGCAACTCAAAAGGACGCTTCTCTATTACAGTACATATTTACCTGCCTGACAAGTGAAAACTGGCCTAAAGAGGTAAAGCATGTTTCCCCACAAATCTCAGAGCTGCTTTTACTTACATAATCCTAAAAGACGATGCCGTGAAATATGCCACACAATATGCCAGCAAATTTGGAAAACTCAGCAGTGGCTACAGGACTGGAAAATGTGTTTTCATTCCAATCCCAAAAAAAGGCAATACCAAAGAATGTTCAAACTACCACACAACTGCATTCATCTCACACGCTATCAAAGTAATGCTCAAAATTCTCCAAGCCAGGCTTCAACAGTATGTGAACCATGAATTTCCAGAACTGGATTTAGAAAAGATAGAGGAACCAAAGATCAAACTGCCAACATCCGTTGAATCACGAAAAAAGCAAGAGAGTTGCAGAAAAACATCTACTTCTGCTTTACTGACTATGCCAAAGCCTTGACTGTGTGGATCCCAACAAACTGTGGAAAATTCTTCAAGACATAGGAATACCAGATCACCTGACCTGTCTCCTGAGAAACCTGTATGCAGGTCAGGAAACAACAGTCAGAACTGGACATAGAATAACACACTGTTTCTCAGTTGGGAAAGGAGTACATCAAGGTTGTATATTGTCACCCTGCTTATTTAACTTACATGCAGAGTACATCATGAGAAATGCTGGACTGGGTGAAGCATAAGCTGAAATCAAGATTGCCGGGAGAAATATCAAAAACCTCAGATACACAGAGGACACAACCCTATGGCAGAAAGTGAAGAAGAACTAAAGAGCCTCTTGATGAAAGTGAAAGAGGAGGTGGGGGGTGGGGAAGTTGGCTTAAAACTCAACATTCAGAAAACCAAGATCATGGTATCTGGTCCCATCACTTCATGGGAAATACATGGGGAAACAGTGACAGACTTTATTTTTTGGGGCTTCAGAATCACTGCAGATGGTGACTGCAGCCATGAAATTAAAAGATGCTTGCTCCTTGGAAGGAAAGTTATGACCAACCTAGCCAGCATATTAAAAAGCAGAGACATTACTTTGCCAACAAAGGTCTGTCTAGTCAAAGCTATGGTTTTTCCAGTAGTCATGTATAGATGTGAGGGTGGACTATAAAGAAAGCTGAGCGCTGAAGAATTGATGCTTTTGAACTGTGGTGTTGGAGAAGACTCTTGAGAGTCCCTTGGACTGCAAGGAGATCCAACCAGTCCATCCTAAAGGACATCAGTCCTGAATATTCATTGGAAGGACTGATGTTAAAGCTGAAACTCCAATACTTTGGCCACCTGATGTGAAGAACTGACTCACTGGAAAAGATCCTGATGCTGGGAAAGACTGAAGACGGGAGGAGTAGGGGATGACAGAGGATGAGATGGTTGGATTGCACCACCGACTCATTGGATATGAGTCTGAGTAAACTCTGGGAGTCGGTGTTGGACAGGAGGGCCTGGCATGCTGCAGTCTATAGGGTCACAAGGAGTCGGACACGACTGAGCGACTGAACTAAAATCATACATGTTATATACATTTTATATAAACATATCCATATACAAACTATACATACAACTACACACACACACTAAACTAGAGGCCTGCCAGCAAATTCATCCAGTCAATATGTATTAAGCGAACTGGTACCACGTTCAGGCACTCTTATATAGTTACTGATGCTGCCTTACTCTTTCTTCCCTCCCTCCTCCTCATTCTTTTCCAGAGCCAGTTGACAGACTGATGAGGATACTCCGGTATAAAGGTAGAAATCAGAGATGATGAGAAGAGGCAGTTAAGGGCTCTACCTTGTTAAGCCCAACTATCGTGGGAGTTACACCAACGGGAATCAAGGGCCTGATGTTCTGGACATTTCGGAACCTGGGCTGGGAGGCCTTGCCTTACTTCCCCGAACAGTTGGTCAAAGCGGTGAAAGGCCTGTCTCGTTATAAGCAGGTTTAAGACTGTATTAAGGATACCAGCAAATCACCAGGGCCCGGTCCACACGTGCCCCCGCTCCACCACCCCCGAAATGAGTTCCGAAGAGAGCTCGGAAACCAACAACGACGTTCCCATCACATAACACCCACACAGCCTCGCGCCAGGGCAAGCTGATACACGATAACCCGGTTCAGGTGAGTGGGGCTGCCTCGGGGAGAGGAGAGGAACGCGCACTGCTGAGGTGGAGGCCGCTGGGATGGCTCGAGTCGCCTTCCCCCCAACTCGAGAGCCCCTCCACCCGCCACCGCGTCCGAGCTACTCACACTTTGTATGGCAGCCGCGGGTCCGACGTCAGTGTGATCTTAAAAGAAACTTTCGACCTGAGGAAGAGAGAAGAAGAAGTTAAGGTCGGGCAACGGGACCGCGGAATTGGGCGGCTGGAAAGCCAACACTTACATGGTGCCGCCGTTCGGGACCGAAACCTCGCAGCAAACCCGTGCTGAACCTCACACTTGCACCCTAGCGTCTCTTCCAACTCAGGTCCACGTCTCCTTCCGCAAGCTGGGGTCCTCCGAAGATGCGGCTGTCCAGAGCACTGCCTGAAAATTGGAGCCAGAGGCTCAAGTTGGGCGGAGCTTACGAGATCGAAATAGCGAATGCTTTTGTATGTATATTTCTGGAACACAGTTTCGGGTCGTATGGAAAGAATACTATTTTACTTGAAGTTATTTTTCTTCCGTATTTTTAGTTAGGCAGCACAGAGACAGCGAGATTCAAGGTCCCAGTTTGCAAGTCGGGGCGGAAGTATGGGTCCGGGAAGGCGGGGGAAAAGCTGAGCGGTGGGCAGGATTGTGGGCAGGGCCGGACGCGGGCGCGATCTTACGTTGCCGAGGCAACATGAGCGCGGAGAAGATCCAGTGATGCTCAAGAAGTGGCGGATTCATTTTGATATTTGGCAAAACTAATACAATTATGTAAAATTTAAAAATAAAATAAAATTTAAAAAAAGAATTAAATAATAAAAAATAAAAAAATAAAGTATGTGAAGCCAAAAAAAAAAAAAAAAAAAAAGCGGGAACCC
>NW_011494620.1:2521404-2524676 GCF_000754665.1 Bison bison bison | reverse complement strand
ATGTGAAAAAAAAAAAAAAAAAAAGAAGCGGGAATCCTCACCCAGTTTTAATATTAGTATTTTCTACCTGCCCAGCTACCTAATCATGTTGTAGGTTTCTCGTAATTTAGCTCTAAAGTTTTTGTTTTCCACAGATAAGAAACTTACCAAGTTGGTGGGAAAGACAAGATCCCTACACTTGAGGAACCTGAAGTCTAGTTGAGAAGAGAAATCCCACAAACAGATTTCAGTAGTTTGTGATCTCACAGGATTAAACCAGGGAATAAGTTTGCCTATTATCAGTTACATTTGTTCAGCTTAATAGCAAATTTTCGCAGAAAGTGAAGAGGAACTAAAAAGCCTCTTGATGAAGGTGAAAGAGGAGAGTGAAAAAGTTGGCTTAAAACTCAACATTAAGAAAACGAAGATCATGGCATCTGGTCCCATCACTTCATGGGAAATAGATGGGGAAACAGTGGAAACAGTGTCAGACTTTATTTTGGGGGGCTCCAAAATCACTGCAGATGGTGACTGTAGCCATGAAATTAAAAGACACTTACTCCTTGGAAGAAAAGTTATGACCAATCTAGATAGCATATTCAAAAGCAGAGATATTACTTTGCCAACAAAGGTCCATCTAGTCAAGGCTATGGTTTTTCCAGTGGTCAGAGAGTTGGACTGTAAAGAAAGCTGAGCGCCGAAGAATTGATGCTTTTGAATTGTGGTGTTGGAGAAGACTCTTGAGAGTCCCTTGGACTGCAAGGAGATCCAACCAGTCCATTCTGAAGGAGATCAGCTCTGGGATTTCTTTGGAAGGAGTGATGCTAAAGCTGAAAGTCCAGTACTTTGGCCACCTCATGCAAAGAATTGACTCATTGGAAAAGACTGTGATGCTGGGAGGGATTGGGGGCAGGAGGAGAAGGGGACAACAGAGGATGAGATGGCTGGATGGCATCACTGACTCGATGGACATGAGTCTGAGTGGACTCCGGGAGTTGGTGATGGACTGGGAGGCCTGGCGTGCTGCGATTCATGGGGTCGCAAAGAGTCGGACACGACTGAGCAACTGAACTGAACTGAACTGAATCCTTTCTATGTGTCAGGCACTAAAGCTAAATGCTGAGTATGCTGATATGAATAAGGTAGGTAGGTCGAACCTTCTGGAATCTAACAAGTTCTTGTATAATGAGAGAAGAAGACTGTATTTCCTCTAATTTTTTTATTACAAATCCAAGCATCTATGTCTGGATGACAAAACATCTTCTTACGGTGTCTGTAAGAACCTTTTAAAAGGAACATTGCAATGAATAGACAAAATGGAAATAGACTAATATAGACTTATAGACTAATATAGACTAATAGACGAATATAATGGAAAAAATGGTTAACATTTAGTATACTATGTTACATTCTTAAGGAGAGGAGTCTAAGAGAGGAATAGGGGAGCAACTGTAGTGGCAGTGCTGAAAACAAATTTCATCTTTGCCTTAATTTCGTAGATTACTACTTTTCTGTATTGGTATCTATCCATGCATGATTCCGACTGTAGGAAAAAAAGACCTTGATATTCTCATGACAGTCACTGTCTTCTACACTTTTAAAAATGTAGGTCTTGCCATGTATGTAGTAGTATAGAAGCTAATGTCTACTGATAGATTTGGGGATCGACAGTTATAGCATTAGCTCAATATTACTCTTTTTTTTTTTTTAATTTGCTAAGACATCTAGCAAAATTTGGCAAATATAACTAAAGAAGGGTCTTCTTATTTATTGAAAAGTTGATATGGCAAAATATATTTAATAACTCTAAACTGGAAGCAAACTCGATTTTAGGAGGTTATTGGCAAATGTAACATTTTAGGACAACAACTAGCATAAGTAGACTAATGTGTTTTGGAAGGGGGCCAATTAGCATCATGCAGAGGCAGAAATGATTGTGGAACTGCATGGTGTGATCATATTAGAACTCATTAAATATCATTGAAGCAACCCAATATTCTTTTTTCAAAAGCATATACAGCTCTCATTATTAGAAAGAAATGGGAGGGATAGTAAATTTACTTAAGGATGAAAAGAATAGGCTGACAGAGTCATAAAATTCTTCTTACCAGTTATTTCTGTAGCCAGATTTAAATAAAGTAGAAAACATGTCAGATTTAGGTACCAGTTCATTTTTATCTTTCTAACTCTTTCACCCTAATTTGACTGTATTTGGAATTATGACTAAAATCACCTGATAGTCAAGTTTTTTCATCCTGGATGGTTTATGCTTGGGTAAATCTTAGGGTCTTCTACTCCAAACATTTTATATTACAAGAAACAAATTATATATCAATGCTTTAGCAATAAATGAATTTTTTAAATAGAGGTTTACTTTGGTCAAGCTGGTTTTAGAAAAGGCAGAGGAACCAGAGATCAAATTGCCAACATTCGCTGGATCATGGAAAAAGCAAGAGAGTTCCAGAAAAACATCTATTTCTGCTTTATTGACTGTGCCAAAGCCTTTGACTGTGTGGATCACAAGAAACTGTGGAAAATTCTGAAAGAGATGGGCATACCAGACCACCTGACCTGCCTCTTGAGAAACCTATATGCAGGTCAGGAAGCAACAGTTAGAACTGGACATGGAACAACAGACTGGTTCCAAACAGGAAAAGGAGTACGTCAAGGCTGTATATTGTCACCCTGCTTATTTAACTTCTATGCAGAGTATATCCTGAGAAATGCTGGGCTGGAAGAAGCACAAGGTGGAATCAAGATTTCTGGGAGAAATATCAATAACCTCAGATATGCAGATGACACTACCCTTATGGCAGAAAGTGAAGAGGAACTAAAAAGCCTTTTGATGAAAGTGAAAGAGGAGAGTGAAAAAGTTGGTTTAAAGCTCAACATTCAGAAAACAAAGATCATGGCATCTGGTCCCATCACTTCATGGGAAATACATGGGGAAACAGTGGAAACAGTGTCAGACTTTATTTTGGGGGGCTTCAAAATCACTGCAGATGGTGACTACAGCCATGAAATTAAAAGACGCTTACTCCTTGAAAGGAAAGTTATGACCAACCTAGATAGCAAATTCAAAAGCAGAGATATTACTTTGCCAACAAAGGTCCATCTAGTCAAGGCTATGGTTTTTCCAGTGGTCATGTATGGATGTGAGAGTTGGACTGTGAAGAAGGCTGAGTGCCGAAGAATTGATGCTTTTGAACTGTGGTGTTGGAGAAGACTCTTGAGAGTCCCTTGGACTGCAAGGAGATCCAACTAGTCCATCCTAAAGGAGACCAGTCCTGGGT
>NW_011494620.1:2508332-2521304 GCF_000754665.1 Bison bison bison | reverse complement strand
TTTGCCAACAAAGGTCCATCTAGTCAAGGCTATGGTTTTTCCAGTGGTCATGTATGGATGTGAGAGTTGGACTGTGAAGAAGGCTGAGTGCCGAAGAATTGATGCTTTTGAACTGTGGTGTTGGAGAAGACTCTTGAGAGTCCCTTGGACTGCAAGGAGATCCAACTAGTCCATCCTAAAGGAGACCAGTCCTGGGTGTTCATTGGAAGGACTGATGCTGAAGCTGAAACTCCAGTACTTTGGCCACCTCATGCAAAGAGTTGACTCATTGGAAAAGACTCTGATGCTGGGAGGATTGGGGGCAGGAGGAGAAGGGGACGACAGAGGATGAGATGGTTGGATGGCATCACTGACTCGATGGACGTGAGTTTGAGTGAATTCCGGGAGTTGGTGATGGACAGGGAGGTCTGGCATGCTGCAATTCATGGGGTCGCAAAGAGTCGGACACAACTGAGTAACTGAACTGAACTGAATTTGGTCATATTCCCCCTACCCCAATCCTCTAGCAAGCATTGGTATTACTGGGGCCATGATAATAATAATGGCTCAAGATGTATCAAGATTTTTTGTGCTAGGTATTATGTTAAGTATTTAGTGTTAGTGGAATCACAAAATATAGACTTTAAACTTTCATTGACCTTAGCTATAATAATTCAATGACAAGAAGTCTTATTCAAAGAGAATGATCTGGTAGACAAAAGTATGGGAAAATATGTAGATACTATGTTGATCCTTGTAAGTTCTATATGGTTAGAGAGTGCCTTACCTCCTTGTAAACCTGCGAACAATGAAATATAGCTGAGATTAGAGTTTAGCAAGACCAGGCAATGGCCTTAGAGGAGATTACACCCTGAAATGTGCTGCCACTGATTACTATGGTGACATACATTTCCCAATTATTTCCTGAAATTTAATGAAGGAAAGTAAAATGAACAAGAGTTTTCTAGGAATGTCATTGTTTGACTATCAGCCTTATAAATGTGAGACTTAATCACAAAATTTGCAGTATTTTAACTACTGAAATTATAGAATACCTTTATTACTAAAAAGCATTTAAATTATATAAAGGAAGAATTTACTAGTCTTGCATAATTAAAGTTTTCTCTCTAAATACTACATGAATTATCTGTCTAATGGGAATACACTTATTGGAAAAAATTAGAGTCCTCTTTCACAAATCTCCAAACACAGGATGTGTTTCTTCTACATACCAGTAGCTCTATGAGGTCAGTACTAGTTATATTCTATTTTCAGGAGAGGAAAGTAGCTCATGGAAATTAAATAACCTATCCTAAATATAAGTAAGTGACTGAAATGAGATTGAACTCAGATATCTGGTATTAAAAACTGAGTTTTAACACTACAAGAGGTTAAGGATTTAAGTCATATCTTTAACTAGTGGCAACCAAATTTTTGAGGGAGGAAATATTTTTATACTTATTTCACAAGTAAGGAAGTTAAGACACAAAAACGCTAAGTGATTTTTTCAAGGTCACACCACTGATGACCATTAAAATATTAATATTATTTTAATTGATATTTCTGGCCTTAAATATATTTTGAAATTATTTATGACTCTCCATCATACCTAAACAGAGCAAGAAATGGTCATTGATAATATTCTCTTATATTTATACAACATTTTGTTCTTTTTGAAAAGTTTTGCATTCACTGTCTTATTTGTTGTCTAAAATAAAACATACAAAGCACTTGTGATGTGTACTATTATCTTTTTTAAAAATGAGAAAATGGACAAAAGAGGCTTTGAACAGGCCTAGGGTAACACACATGATTTGTGAGGAAATAGTGACAAAGCATAGTTATTGATGTTTCTTTACAAAATTTGATCATATACAAAGTTTATTTTTAGTAGTAAAATACAAATAATTGAATGGTAAATTCATTTGATGAGCTTGTCAAGGAATTCTTACTCAGTTTTTATTTCCCATCAGTATCTAGCATATAGCAGGTAATCAATATTTGTTTAATTAATTAATGTTACTTTAAAAATTGTTGTAGGTGCTTCCTAATTACAGTAATGTTTTACATTCCATTAAGTGCAGTCATCAATGTTCTTAATGCAGTAGACTATACACTTTGATTCTTGCTTTATTCTTATTTTAAAGCTTATCTATTCAAAGGACGGACTCCTCACTCAATTTATGGCTACTGGTGACAGCAGAGGTTAGAAAAAGCTAATTAAAGATTCTTATCAAATATTATCAAATAAAGATGCCATTTAAATAAAAAATTACATGAATATGCTCACATGTTCCCACACCATTACTTTATGTGACATGTTTGTGTTGAATCAGAGACCTTGCACCGGAAATCTCATTATTGGTTTTCTTAGGATTATATACTTCTTAGAGATGAGGAATTGCTCACTGATATTAGCAATTGCTTTGCTAATATTGATATTAGCACTGAAGGAAAGTTGCAAGGCTCATGGTAGCCTGGGGTTAAAACTCCCCTCCAGGTCCTCCCCACCATTCTATGCCAAACAAAGAACTCTCTCACCCAAAGAAAAAAATGGACATTAAGGTTGATTACGCCCAGCTCCCAGCTGGTCCAGCCTCTGGCCGATCTCCAAAATTCCTTGCCCCAGCCGTTTAAGAGATAACTACTCTGAACAACCTTGGAGAAAAACAGACCCCCTTAAGACAGTAACTTTCCACATACATGCCTATATATACCTACTCTTTTCTTGGGTAAGTGCGGCAGCTCGCTAATCTGACTGCTGCCCCTTCTCGCGTCATTAAAGGTGATCTGTTCCTGTAAAGTGCCGGCCTCATTCTTTTTTGAACCTCGCCTTCTCTAGCTCCCTAACCTTACAAGCACCACCTTTCTTGTATGGTGGTGGGGGGCATAGCAGGGGTTGTGAGCTGGTAACAGTGGCCCAGGGGGAGTTTGGTGTTTGCCTGTGCAGTGTGGCTAAGTGAGTATTACCGTTTGGTGCAGATATAAATGGCTCAGCACCTGTCATCCTAATCACACTTTCATGTTTTCTATTGATCCCCTGCAGTCATTTGAGCTTCTGACCCTTAATGTGAATGATATGATTTAGGGACATCAACCCAGGTGCCAGGCAACTAGAGACCACTCCCATAACCCAAATGTTACCAGAACTATTCAAACTAGCCAGTCCTAAGCTGTTTACCTGCCCCTGCCTTGCCTTTCCTGCAGAAATTCCTATGAAGGCTCTGGTCTAGGTCACTCCTTCCTGATAATGCCTCTTGACCAAAACCTGGTGATTTTCATTGTGGTTGGTGTGCCCCCTTCTCTCGGGAAATGTGAATTGAAAATTTTTTAATGGCATCAACCTCTTTGTGTCATCATTCAGTCATCTCTATAAATGAAAATCCCATGGGTACAATAATTGGGACATTATTTGATAAATGAGTGAATTTACATTGTCTTTAGTAAAGGAATAATAATTCATTATCTTGTAAAATTACCAAAATACATTTCTGGTTTAATAAAGTCTGATGCCAATTATCTGTAAGACAGCCTTTCTAAATTTCCTTTGAAAACACTGATGAAAGCATTAAAGAAAACATGAGCAATGACTTTGTAGCAAAAGAATAAACAAACTTAGTCTCCCAAGAATTTGAAGAATTAGTTTAAACCAAAATGTCATTTTAGTCTTAAAAAAAGAATACATTATGAAAACAGGAAATTTTGTAATAGAAAAAGATAAATTCTGAAAATAAAGATATACAGATTAAACAGAAATTTTAAAAAGTGTGAAAAATAGAAATAAATGAATTGAAATTTTATTACTAAGCTAAAACTTCTGAGTATAATAGAACAACAGAACCTGATCTACTCCCCTGCAATTACATGACTAGAAAACTAAATAAAATGTATGAGACAATTGTTTCCTATAGACTATAGAAAAACAAGCAAGGTGAGCCCTTTGAATACTGGAGCTTTCTGCTTATGAACCATGACACATGGAGAGGAATGCAAGCAGAGTCCAGTGCTCTCAGGAGACCAGAGATTACATTTAAGGAGTCATGCTGCTGCTGCTGCTAAGTCACTTCAGTCGTGTCTGACTCTGTGCAACCCCATAGATGGCAGCCCACCAGGCCCCGCCGTCCCTGGGATTCTCCAGGCAAGAACACTGGAGTGGGTTGCCATTTCCTCCTCCAATGCATGAAAGTGAAAAGTGAAAGTGAAGTCGCTCAGTCGTGTCCGACTCTTAGCGACCCCATGGACTGCAGCCTACCAGGCTCCTCTGCCCATGGGATTTTCCAGGCAAGAATACTGGAGTGGGGTGCCATTGCCTTCTCCCTTAAGGAGTCATAAATGTACAGAATTTTCAGGGCAGAGATCAGAGAGGAGAGAGTTGCAAAGAGAAAGTCTAAGATTAACAGAGGGTCTTTCACTGAGTGTTTATTTGCATATGAGGAAATTCCTTTAAGCTAGGGATACAGGCAGAGGGGATTGAAACTGAAAAGCAGTAAGCCTAACAACCACCAGTGCACAAAGAAGTGGAAACAATTTGTGTTTCTACTTACCAAGTGAAAAGACCTTAATACATAAGCCATTACTTAGAATCTTCTAGACAGCTATCCCTTAGTAGTAGTTCTATATTAACTATAGGCTCAATGGTGTACTTGACTCACACAAACAAGCTTCAATAGTCAGGCCTCAAAAGGTTCAGACTGATTCAAAGTAATTTAATTATATGTTATAACATCACTCTGTTCTTTTTAAAGGAATACAACACAATGTAGCACCCAGAAGGTTCAGCATCCAATAAAAACCCTAGAAGGATTTCAAAGAAGTGGAGACAAATCAGCCATTAAAAAAGACCCATGTGACAACAGAAAAAGGATTTGGCAGATGACGATCTTCAACAGTTGTTATAATTATCTCTGTGAGTACAAGAAGATAGAGGAAAATTGAATATGATGAGAAGAGAAATGGAATACATAAAAAAGATCCAGATGCAACATCTGGATGAAAATGACACTCTCTAAAATGAAAATCTTACCAGTAATACTTAACTGATTAGACACTGCAAAAAAATTAGCAATAAAAGCTGTGCAAAATGAAATACAGAAAACAATGAATTAAATTTCAATGACCTATGGGAAATATCAAATATATTTTATATATTAGAGAAAGGGTGGTACACAGATGTTTATGGGTACAAAAATATATTTGAAGAAATCATAGCTGAAAATGTTCCAAATTTGATGAAAATTTTAGGGACAGAAATTCAAGAAGTTCAACCAACTTAAGTAGGAGAAACATTAAAAAAAAATTCAACAAGGTACATAAAAATAAAATTGCTGAAAAATGCTAATACAGAAAAAAAAATCTTAAAAGGAGTTAAAGGGGAAAAACATAGGAACAAAACCAAGAAAAACAGCCCACTTTTTGCCAAAGAGTTTGCAAGCCAGAAGATAATAGAGTGACGTCTTTAATGTACTGGAAGAAAAAACTGTCAATCTAGAATTCTATAACTGCAAAAAAGTTTTGCAAAAATGACAAAAAAAATAAATAAAGATTTTATTCAGATACACAAAAGAGCTTTCAAGGCCAACAGTCCTGCATTACAAGAAATACTAAAGGAAGTTCTTATTGGCAGAAGTCAAAAAATACCTGATACTAGAATGAAATGTTAATCTACACAAGAGAATAAAATGTGCTAGCAATGGTGATTATGTAAATAAAAATACAAGAGAGTTTGTCTAATTTTTAAAAGCTCTTTAAAAGATGATCATTCAAAGGAAAAATAAAAAATGTCTTGCAGTTCTATAACAAATGCAGAAAGAGTGTGTATGACGTCACTAGCACATGAACATTAATTAAGTAGGTGGGGAGTAGAAGTGTAACATTGTAATCTCTGTCAGTATAAGCAAATGATACAATATTATTTGGAAGTAGACTATAAGTAAAAGATATATATTGCAAACACTAGCATAGCCACTCTAACATAAAATAACTTAAATAATAAGCAAATAACATGTATAAATAAAATCATAAAAATTCAATATTTCTCAAAGGAAGTAGGAAAAAAGAAAATAAAAAAAAAGTGGCAAATGGAAAATAAATAACAAGATTTTAATAACAAGGTTTACCCATTTTACCGTGTTAATATGAAATTGAATGTAAGTGTTTTAAACACATCAATAACAATGCAGTGATTAAGATAAACCTACCTCCAAAGAGAATAAAATGGAAAATTTTCAGATAACTATACAGAAACTTGCCTAAGAGAGTATATATTTCTTCATACAAAGGAATTGCTAAATTCATGTGTAAGACCATATAGACCTAATACAATGCCCTTTAGTTCCTGACTACGCTTCAAGCTTTTGTTTGAGGAATTTACACAAAAGTTAGGGAATGAGATCTGAAAATTTGGAAGGAGTGCGGCTGTTTTGTTTTCTTGTGATTTTCAGCATCATATTCTTTTAAGAATTGGGTGGTGATCATTTTTATAATTTTAGATTTTGCCTGTAGCTAAGCAGGAGAAAAAAGAAATAGTTCATCTGTTCCATTGTTGGGATACTTTCCAGATATGTTGAATACCCGAGGCAAGGCTGTTGATTGAGAATAGTTTCTAAAATTGAAATTTTCTGTACTACCAAGCAATTCTTTTTCTTTTCTTTTTTTTTTTTTTCACTGAGTATTTCTTGACCAGCTGCTTGGCAGCTAATGGGTAAGACATTCAAAGATTTAAAGATTTTCTGAAAGACTTTTTTTTCTTTGTAGTGAAGTAAACAGATTTAAACATATGGCTTAATAGTATAATTTAGAATGAATATATATGATACAAAATGAATTTTAATTGATTTTTTTATTCTAGGAGCTATGGAAGTATGGTCTAGCAGTTTGAGATTAGAAATGCAAGCCAAAAATCATTGAGATTCTGTGGCTATAAACATTAATTGCTTTGCCTTCTAACACTTTCTTACTTTTTTTGGAATTTTCATCTTTTCCTGAATGTTACAAAATTTAATTTCTAAGTAATTCATCTACCCTGAAAAATTTTAATATGTATATAATCATAATTCCAAGTATTTTCTCAAAATTTTAATAAATTTTTCTTAATTTTGACTTGTAAAATGGCTCACAAGTTTCAGAGGATCATAAGACTACAATTCTTGACGAGTTCATAAGCTTTTAACAGGTTGTTTCCTACTTTTACTAAGAAGTGCCATATTTACCTTTTAAATATATACATTTTTTATCTCCTATCATTTGCCAGCTATTACAAAGACTGGTAACTACATATCAAAAAAGTGTGGTTTTT
The DNA here is from genome assembly GCF_000754665.1 of Bison bison bison. Lineage (NCBI taxonomy): Eukaryota > Metazoa > Chordata > Mammalia > Artiodactyla > Bovidae > Bison > Bison bison. The sequence goes on along the minus strand of NW_011494620.1, from coordinate 2,514,031 downwards.
GCCACATTCAATATCAGTTCAGGTCAGCTCAGTCATGTCCGACACTTTGGACCCCATGGACTGCAGCACGCCAGGCTTCCCTGTCAATCACCAACTCCCAGAGTTCACTCAAACTCATGTCCACTGAGTCGGTGATGCCATCCAACCATCTCATCCTCAACTGTCCCCTTCTCCTTCTGCCTTCAATTTTTCCCAGCATCAGGGTCTTTTCCAATGAGTCAATTCTTTGCATCAGGTGGTGAAAGGACTGGAGTTTCAGCTTCAGCATCAGTCCTTCCAATGAATATTCAGGGACTCTCAAGAGTCTTCTCCAGCACCACAGTTCAAAAGCATCAATTCTTCAGCATTCCAGCTTTCTTTATAGTCCACTCTCACATCCATATATGACTACTGGAAAAACCATAGCTTTGACTAGAAGGACCTTTTTTGGCAAAGTAATTTCTCTGCTTTTTAATGTGCTGTCTAGGTTGGTCAGAATTTTTCTTCCACGGAGCAAGCATCTTTTAATTTCATGGCTGCAGACACCATCTTCAGTGATATTGGAGCCCCCAAATATAAAGTCTGTCAATGTTTCCACTGTTTCCCCATCTATTTCCCATGAAGTGATGGGACCAGATGCCATGATATTAATTTTCTGAGTGTAGAATTTTAAGCCAACTTTTTCACTCTCCTCTTTCACTTTCATCAAGAGGCTCTTTAGTTCTTCTTTGCTTTCTTCCATGAGGGTGGTATCATCTGCATATCTGAGGTTATTGATATTTCTCCCGGCAATCTTGATTCCAGCTTGTGTTTCATCCAGCCCGGCACTTCGCATGATGTACTCTGCATATAAGTTAAATAAGCAGGGTGACAATATACAGCTTTGACGTATTCCTTTCCCAATTTGGAATCAGTCATTGTTCCATGACCAGTTCTAACTGTTGTTTGCTGACCTGCATACAGATTTCTCAAGAGACAGGTTAGGTGGTCTGGTATTCCCAACTCTTTCAGAATTTTCCACATTTTGATGTGATCCACACAAAGTCTTTGGTGTAGTCAATAAAGCAGAAGTAGATGTTTTTCTGGAACTCTCTTGCTTTTTCAATGATCCAACAGATGTTGGCAATTTGATCTCTGGTTCCTCTGCCTTTTCTAAAGCCAGCTTGAACTTCTGGAAGTTCATGGTTCATGTACTGTTGAAGCCTGGCTTGGAGAATTTTGAGCATTACTTTGCTAGTGTGTGAGATGAGTGCAATTGTGCAGTAGTATGAGCATTCTTTGGCATTGCCTTTCTTTGGGATTGGAATGAAAACTGACCTTTTCCAGTCCTGTGGCCACAGCTGAGTTTTCCAGATTTGCTGGCATACTGAGTGCAACACTTTCACAGCATCATCTTTTAGGATTTGAAATAGCTCAACTGGAATTCCATCACATCCACCAGCTTTGTTTGTAGTGCTGCTTCCTAAAGCCCACTTGACTTCGCATTCCAGGATGTCTGGCTCTAGGTGAGTGATCACACCATCATGGTTATCTGGGTCATGAAGATCTTTTTTGTACAGTTCTTCTGTGTATTCTTGCCACCTCTTCTTAATATCTTCTGCTTCTGTTAGGTCCATACCATTTCTGTATTTTGTTGTGCCCATCTTTGCATGAAATGTGCCCTTGGTATCTCTAATTTTCTTTAAGAGGTCTCTAGTCTTTCCCATTCTATTGTTTTCCTCTATTTTACAATGATCATTGAGGAAGGCTTTCTTATCTCTCCTTGCTATTCTTTGGAACTCTGCATTCAAATGGATATATCTTTCCTTTTCTCCTTTGCCTTTATCGTCTCTTCTTTTCTCAGCTATTTGTAAGGCCTCCTCAGACAAGCATTTTGCCCTTTTGCATTTCTTTTTCTTGGGGATGGTCTTGATCCCTGCCTCCTGTACAATGTCACGAACCTCTATCCGTAGTTCTTCAGGCACTCTGTCTATCAGATTTAATCCCTTGAATCTATTTCTCACTTCCACTGCATAATCATAAGGGATTTGATTTAGAGCATACCTGAATGGTCTCATGGTGGTTTTCCCTACTTTCTTCAATTTAAGTCTGAATTTTGCAATAAGGAGTTCATGATGTGAGCCACAGTCAGCTTCTGGTATTGTTTTTGCTGACTTATATAGCTTCTCCATCTTTGGCTGCAGATAATATAATCAGTCTGATTTCTATATCAAACATCTGGTGATGTCCATGTGTAGAGTCTTCTCTTGTGTTGCTGGAAGAGGGTGTTTGATATGACCAGTGCACTCTCTTGAGAAAACTCTATTAGCCTTTGCCCTGCTTCATTCTGTATTCGAAAGCCAAATTTGCCTGTTACTCCAGGTATTCCTTGATTTCCTACTTTTGCATTCCAGTCCCCTATAATGAAAAGGACATCTTTTGGGGGTGTTATTTCTAGAAGGTCTTGTAGGTCTTCATAGAACCGTTCAACTTCAGTTTCTTCAGCATTACTGGTCGGGGCATAGACTTGGATTACTGTGATACCAAATGGTTTGCCTTGGAAATTAACAGAGATAATTCTGTTGTTTTCGAGATTGCAACCAAGTACAGCATTTTGGACTCTTTTATTGACTATGGTGGCTACTCCATTTCTTCTAAGGAATTCTTGCCCAGAGTAGTAGATATAATGGTCATCTGAGTCAAATTCACCCATTTCAGTCCAGTTTAGTTCACTGATTCCTGAAATGTTGATGTTCAGTCTTGCTATCTCCTGTTTGACCACTTCCAATTAACCTTGATTCATGGACCTAAGATTCCAGGTTCCTATGCAATATTGCTCTTTACAGCATCAGACTTTACTTCCCTTACCAGTCACATCCACAACTGGGTTTTGGTTTTGTTTGGCTCTGTCTCTTCATTCTTTCTGGAATTAGTTCCACTGATCTCCAGTAGCATTTTGGGCACATACCTACCTGGGGAGTTCAATATAATACTCCATTTGATATAATACTCCACTAACCCTTTTAGGCCAGAACAACAGGCATAATGAGCTTTGCACATTTTAAAATAAATGTTTTTGAGTCTTTTTTTAAGTGAAAATTTGTGGAAACTTATTATGCCTTTAACCATGTTTCTAATTTTAAGAAAATTTACCATGATTTTATTAATGCTTGAGTTTATTAGAATAAGAATGTAATGAGTTAATTACCACAAGGTTTGGGGGTAAAATTAACCTCTATACAAACACACTAACAACATGCTCAGTTGCTCAGTCATGTCTGAGACTTTGCAACCCCATGCACTGCAGCCCATCAGGCTGCTCTGTCCATGGAGTTTTCCAGGCAAGAATACAGGATTAGGGTGCTGTTTCCTCCTCCAGGGGATCTACACACCCAGGGATTGAACACACATCTCCTGCATTGGCAGGCAGATTCTTTACCACTGACCACCTGGGAAGCCCTTCTGCAACACATATTCTGACAAATGATTTCCAATAAAATTTTTTTAGTAATAAAACTCAATTAACAATTTTTGGAATTTTCATTAAAAATGTATTACAGTAAAAACTTTGGCTTTCTTGGTAAGCAGACATTGACATATGGACTTGACATATATATTTATATGTGTACGTCATATATAGACACATTTATTGTGAAGAGAAAATTTTAAAAATAATTCTGTAAGTCAGTCTCAGTTTTCATAACCTTGATTAAAAGAAAACTAAAAATGAATTAATGGGATTCCCAGATGCTTCAGTGTTAAAGAATCTGCCTGCCAAGCAGGAGACACCGGTTTGATCCCTGGGTTTCGAAGATCCCCTGGAGAAGGAATTGGTAACCCACTCCAGTATTCTTGCCTGGAAAATCCCATGGACAGAGGAGCCTAATGGGCTATAGTCCATAGGGTCATATAAGAGTTGGACATAGCTTAGCAACTAAACAACAACAACAACAAAAATTGAAATAACTTTGATAGCTGATCATCATCTATCAAGTTGCAATATATAAGTAAATTTAAGTACATCTTTCTTCAATATTGAAACAGACATCTTTCCTTTCTCTGTGAATTATTTACATTTAGTGCAAAGTGATAACAATGTAAGATGACACTTTTGTTATTAAAACACTTTCACTAACTAGGTGCTTTGAGGCACCTGATAAGCAACTTTTTGGTATTTAATTTTGATCAAACTGCTTGGAATAATAAAACATAAAAAAGGAAATAGTCACAGGTCATAAAACACACGTGTGATTGTTTTCACTCATATTGTAACTGATATTATCAGTGTAGTTCTTATTTTTGTTTTTCAAGAAAGTATAAGAACTTAGGAAACTTTATTTTAGATGTCTCTTGTGATTTTTTTTTCTCCTTCTCTTTTGGAAATTTAAATACGGTACTTCTGATAAATTCGGATTAGACAAGGAAAAGAATAAATAGAAAGAAAGCCATCACTGAAGATACAAGATATAAATAGATTTAAATGTGTGGTGAATACCATTATTATTCACCAAACTTTTCCAGCCAAAGATGGAGAAGCTTTCTGTAGTCAGCAAAAAAGGCCGGGAGCTGACTGTGTCTTAGATTACGAACTCCTTATTGCAAAATTCAGAGTTAGACAAAGAAAGTAGGGAAAACCACCATGAGATCATTCAGGTATGACCTAAATCAAATCCCTTATGATTATACAGTGGAAGTGAGAAATAGATTCAAGGGATTAGATCTAATAGACAGAGTGCCTGAAGAAGAGTGCCTGAACAACTAAGGGCAGAGGTTCGTGATATTGTACAGGAGGCAGGGATCAAGACCATCCCCAAGAAAAAGAAATGCAAAAGGGCAAAATGCTTGTCTGAGGAGGCCTTACAAATAGCTGAGAAAAGAAGAGAAGATAAAGGCAAAAGAGACAAAGAAAGGCATACCTATTTGAATGTAGAGTTCCAAAGAATAGCAAGGAGAGATAAGAAAGCCTTCCTCAGTGATCAATGCAAAGAAACAGAGGAAAACAATAGAATGGGAAAGACTAGAGATCTCTCCAAGAAAATTAGAGATACCAAGGGCACATTTCATACAAAGATGAGCACAACAAACGACAGAAATGGTACGGACCTAACAGAAGCAGAAGATATTAAGAAGAGGGGGCAAGAATGCACAGAAGAACAATACCCCCCCAAATATTAATGACCCAGATAACCATGATGGTGTGATCACTCACCTAGAGCCAGACATCCTGGAATGCGAAGTCAAGTGGGCTTTAGGAAGTATCACTATGAACAAAGCCAGTGGAGGTGATATAATTCCAGCCAAGCTATTTCAAATTCTAAAAGATGATGCTGTGAAAGTGCTGCACGCAATATGCCAGCACACTTGGAAAACTCAGCACAGGACTGGAAAAGGTCAGTTTTCATTCCAGTCTCAAAGAAGGGCAAAGTAATGCTCAACATTCTCCAAGCCAGGCTTCAACAATACGTGAACCGTGAACTTCCCGATGTTCAAGCTCGATTTAGAAAAGGCAGAGGAACCAGAGATCAAATTACGAGTCAGAATGGCTGCGATCCAAAAGTCTACAAATAAATGCTTGAGAGGGTGTGGAGAAAAGGGAACCCTCTTACACTGTTGGTGGGAATGCAAACTAGTACAGCCACTATGGAGAACAGTGTGGAGATTCCTTAAAAAATGGGAAATAGAACTGCCTTATGATCCAGCAATCCCACTGCTGGGCATACACACTGAGGAAACCAGAAGGG
>NW_011494620.1:2480818-2507862 GCF_000754665.1 Bison bison bison | reverse complement strand
CAGGGATGGGGAACACATGTATACCTGTGGCGGATTCATTTTGATATTTGGCAAAACTAATACAATTACGTAAAGTTTAAAAATAAAGTAAAATTAAAAAAAAAAAAACAAAAAACAAATTGCCAACATTCGTTGGATCATGGAAAAAACAAGAGAGTTCCGGGAAAATATCTACTTCGGCTTTATTGACTATGCCAAAGCCTTTGATTGTGTGGATCACATCAAAATGTGGAAAATTCTTAAGGAGATGGAAATACCAGACCACCTGACCTGCCCCCTGAGAAATCGGTATGCAGGTCAAGAAGCAACAGTTAGAACTGGACATGGAACAACAGACTGGTTCCAAATAGGAAAAGGAGTACGTCAAGGCTGTATATTGTCACCCTGCTTATATAACTTATATGCCGAGTACATCATGAGAAACGCTGGGCTGGAGGAAGCACAAGCTGGAATCAAGATTGCCGGGAGAAATATCCATAACCTCAGATACACAGATGGCACCATCCTTATGGCAGAAAGTGAAGAAGAACTGAAGGGCCTCTTGATGAAAGTGAAAGAAGAGCATGAAAAAGTTGGCTTAAAACTCAACATTCAGAAAACAAAGATCATGGCATCTGGTCCCATCACTTCATGACAAATAGATGGGGAAACAAGGGAAACAGTGGGAGACAACAAAATCACCGAAGATGGTGACTGCAGCCGCGAAATTAAAAGATGCTTGCTCCTTGGAAGATAAGTTATGACCAACCTAGGCAGCATATTAAAAAGCAGAGACATTACTCTGCCAACAATGCTATAGTTTTTCCAGTAGTCACATATGGATGCGAGAGCCGACTAAAAATAAAGCTGAATGCATAAGAATTGATGCTTTTGAACTGTCGTGTTGGAGAAGACTCTTGAGAGTCTTCTCAAGACTGCAAGGAGATCCAACCAGTCCATCATAAACGAAATCATTCCTGAATATTTATTGGAAGGACTGATGCTGATGCTGAAACTCAAATACATTGGCCACCTGATGAGAACTGATTCTTTGGAAAAGACCCTGATGCTGGGAAAGATTGAAGGCAGGAGGAGAAGGGGACAACTGAGGTTGAGATGGTTGGATGGCATCACCGACTCAATGGACGTTGAGTTTGAGTAAGCTCTCGGAATTGGTGATGGACAGGGAAGCCTTGCGTGCTACAGTCCATAGGGTCACAAACTGTTGGACAAGACTGAGCAACTGAACTGAACTGAACTGAACCTTTTCCCTAACTGCTAACAAGGTTTATATGTAGTGTTTGTCTTCTAAAAACTTTATTTCTTAGTAAACGGAGAATTCTTGCTTGAAGTTTTTGGTTCTGTTAAATGTCTAGTGATGACTGAATTAAAGAATATAAAGCTGGTAAATTTCTCTTTCATCCTACACTGAGTATGTCTATAGCCTCTGGAGCCAGGCAACTAGTTTTCAAGTTCCATCTCTAGTGCAGGGGTTTTGAAACCATGCTTGCATGTACATGAAACCTATCTAAGAAAAATGTTATGAGAATTATGTTGAATACATTTAAATATATATAAGGTAAAGTTAATTTTATTTAATTTGTTGATTCATAATTTACCTATGAAATGCACAGTTGTAAAGTTTTTAAGTGTACAATTCAATGAGCTTTGGTAAATATATGCGTTCATTAAACCACCACTTCATAAAGACAAAGATTTCATGACTCCAGAAACTTCCCTTGTGTTCTTTTCCAGTCAGTTCCTCTCATCCAGGTGACCATTAATGTTTTGTGATTATCATCACAGTTTAGCCTTTGCTGTTGTAAAATTCATATAGTTGGAGTAATATAGTATATGATCTTTTGTGTCTGCTTTCTTTTGTTTGATAAACGATTAACACACATTATCAGCATGTTGCTGACTTGTGTACCATTGTTTGTATATATGCTGTTTATTCTTTTGTTCATGTGGTTGCTTCCGGTTTTTTTGACTATTATAAATCAGGCTGCTATGAACATTTTCTATAAGTCACTTTGGTTATATATATATTTTATACATCCTGAAGAGGAATGGCTGGGTAGCTATAGGTTTAGCTTTAAAATAAATTGCCTAAGAGATTTCCAAAGTGATATTACTATTTACAATTCCGTCAGCTACATATGAACTTCCAACTGTTCCTTTCCCTCATGAATACTTGGCATTGTCATTAAAGAAAAAATTAGCCAGTCTAGTGATTGCATAGTGGTAACTTATGGGTGGTTTTAATTTGTATTTTTAGGATGACTTATAATGCTGAGAATTTTTTCATGTGCTTATTTTGCAGTTACATATCCACATGAGGGAAATATCTTTTCAAATCTTTTGCCTATTACTTTGTTGGGCTATTAAAGTACATTTTTTTTTTCTTATTGTTAGCACTTTTTTATGTGTTATAAGAAGTCATTGCCGTACAATATTTCTCCTCCTCTGTCTGTTTTACTTTACTCAGGGTGATATCCCTTATATGCACAATCTGAAAAGGAATGATACAAATGAACTTACAAAGCAGAAAGAGACTCACAGACTTAGAAAACGAACTTACGGTTGCCAGGCAGAAGGGTGGCCGAAGGGATAGTTACAGAGTTTGGGATGGACATGTACACACTGCTGTATTTAACAACAAGGACCTACTGCATAGCACAGGGAACTCTGCTCAATGTTCCATGGCAGCCTGGATGGGAGGGGAGTTTGGAGGAGAATGGATACATGTACATGTATGGCTGAGTCCCTTCACTGTCCACTAGAAACTATCACAATGTTGTTAATTGGCTATACCCCAACAGAAAATCAAAAGTAGGCCCATAATCTGTCTCAAAGCCATTTTTGTGAGTGGTTTAAGGCCAGAGTCAAGGTTAAATGTTTTGTTTTGTTTTCATAGAAGTATCAGATTATTCTAGCACCGTTTGCTGAGAACAATACAAATGGAAAGAAAAAGTAAGCAACCTTTTCCCCTCTGTATTCCCTTGGCAACATGGCCGAAGATCAATTGATTGGTATGTGGAGGTCTGCTTGTGGACTCTGTCCCGTTCTTTTGTTCTATGCATCTGCCCTTAGGCCAGGGCCACACCGTCTTAATTACTGTAGCTTCAGCGTATTCCAAAAACCAGATGGCATAAGTACTCCAGCTCTCTTTTTTATTTTTCAAAATTCTCTTCTCTATTCTAAACACTATTGCCAGTCCAGGTTCGATGCGCGATACTGGATGCTTGGGGCTGGTGCACTGGGACGACCCAGAGGGATGGTGTGGGGAGGGAGGAGGGAGGAGGGTTCAGGATGGGGAACACATGTATGCCTGTGGCGGATTCATTTTGATATTTGGCAAAACTAATACAATTATGTAAAGTTTAAAAATAAAATAAAATTTAAAAGAAAAAAAATTGTTGAATTAGCTTGGATGTCTCAACAAATGTCCCACTGGAATTTTAGTTGGGATTGTGTAGTTGCTATCGCTGAGTCGGACACAACTGAGCGACTTCCCTTTCACTTTTCTCTTTCATGCACTGGAGAAGGAAATGGCAACCCACTCCAGTGTTCTCCAGAATAATAAAAATAACAGATGCTATTTTTACTTTTGCCTTTTCCAATGTGCTTCCTTTCTGTGCAGAGATCCACATTTCTGACCAAGTTCTCCTTCTGCCTGAAGAGTTTCTTTTAACATATTTTGTGGTATAGGTTTATGGGCAATGAATGCCCTCAGTTTTTGCTTTTCCAAGAAAGTCTTTATATCTTCTTCATTTTGGAAGAATAATTTCACCAGCTATAGAATTTTAGATTATTGATCTTTTTATTTCAATGTTTTAAATATTTCATTCATAAAAAAAGAAAAAAATATTTCATTCATTTTCTTTCTGTTGGTATGGTTTCTGATGAGAAAGTGAAATTGAAGTCGCTCAGTTGTGTCCAACTCTTTGTGACCCTGTGGGCTGTAGCCTACCAGGCTGTTCCGTCCGTGGGATTCTCCAGGCAAAAATACTGGAGTGGGTTACCATTTCCTTCTCCAGGGGATCTTATGAGAAGTTCACTGTAATTTTTTTTTAATTCCTGTTCTTCTACAGATAAAGTATTTTTCTCCTTGTGTTTCTTTCAAGATTTTACCTCGCCTCTGATTTTCTGCAGTTTGAATACAGTATGTATAGGTGTTATAATGATGTTTTTGGTTTGTTTATTTTGTATGTCCCTTGATTAATGTTTTCTGAATTTCTTAGATCTGGGTTTTAGTGTTTTTAATTAATTTTGATACATTCTCAGCCATTATTACTTCAACTGTTTCTTCCACATTGTTCTTTCTTCCCTCTCCTGGTATTCTGGTATTCCAATTGCATCAATGGTATGTACACCTTTTGAAAATGTCCCACAGATCTTGAATGGTCTGTTCTGATTTTTTATAATATAAAGTTAAATACTGATACAATAGCAAATGAAGTATAGTACTATCTCATGGAAAAATGTGTAACTATAGAATGTTTATGAGCTAATTCTTGACACCATACACAAACTGATGAGTCTTGCTTTTATTCATTGAACGGCAGATAAAATGTGCTAGTAATCTACTTCTTCAGTTGAAGAAATAATATTGGTTTCTATTTCAGAAGAAATACTTCCTAAATCACAAGGTGCCATTCATGTGAGTTGTATTACATTGAAGAATTTTTGATGAGGTCCCTTAAGCTTAATTTAGTTATATCATAAACTTATAAGAAATGATACATAATTTTAGGTTAAGAAATCATCTCCTGTATATTTACATTTATCCCTAGATTGTATAGATGAGATAATAAAACTCAGAGAAATTTGATGACTTGTCAAAGTTTCAGAGGGAATGAGAAAACCTAGATATCTTTTATAAATGGGTAGTGAGTGAAAATGCTCAGTCATATCCAACTCTTTGTGACCTCCTGCGAGGCTCCTCCATCCATGGGATTTCCCAGGCAAGGATACTGGGGTGGGTTGTCATCTCCTTCTCGAAAACTGAACTACACAATGATCATGAAGGGACCTGAACCCTTAATCTTCTGACCTGGAATCAGATACCTTATCCATTAGGCCATGCAGCCCTGCTATAAATGGGTGGATTGACATTTAAATTTTTTTATGGAGATATAATTGTCACATAACTTTGTGTAAGTTTAAGGGTACAGTGTGTTGATTTAATACATGTTGAGTGACTAACACACATACACACGTATATTTGGAATATGATTACCACCATAGCATTAGCTAACACCCTATCACTTCATGTAATTAATTCTTTTTCTGTGTGTATGATGAGAACAATTAAGATCTAGTTTCTTAGCAACTTTGAAGTTTATAATATTCAGGGCAGTGGAGCTCCAGGACTTATTTGTATACAAGTCAGAAGCTTTTACCCTTAAACAACATCTACCCTACCATCCCCCACCCCCTCACACCAACTCCCTGCCCTTGGTAACCACCATTCTACACTCTGCATTTCTAGGTTTGGCTTTTTTTTCAATATTCCACATGTAAGTAAAATCACATAGTATTTGTCTTTCTCTATCTGACTTATTTCACTTAGCGTAATGTCCTCAAGCTTCATCCAAGTTGTTGCAAACAGCAGCATTCCCTTTCTCATGGCTGAACAATATGTCATTATATACATATACTTCATCTTTTGTATACCCTCCCATGTTTATCATAGCATTATTCACAATAGTTAAGATATGGAAACAACTTGGTTTCATCTTTTAGTGCAAACCTTCAACATTCAAAAAGCAGCTTGCTACAGTAGAAAAGGCATATTTTGGAGCCTGGTAGTATGAATGAAAAAATTCTAGTTCTTTTATTTGGTAACTGTGAGGTCTTGAGCAAGTAAGCTCAATTTCCTCATCTTTAAAATGGTGAAAATTCATGTTTAATTTTAGGACCTTTAGGAAAGCTGGGAGGTGATTCATATTTGATATACAGAGAGTGTTCAATAAATTATAGCTCCAGTGATTAGAATCAAAGAAGCTACACATAAAACCAGATTAAATATCTTCCTAGTTGCCTGAAAGAATTATTCATAGCCTTAGTTAAGGACTCTTTGCCTTCAAATAAGAATATCCAGGGAATTCCCTGGCAGTTCAGTGGTTAAGACTTCACCTTCCAATGCAGGACGTATGGGTTTGACCCCTGATTGGGGTGCAACGATCCCACATGCCTTATGGCCAAAAAACAAAAACACAAAAAAATAGAAGTAATGTTGTAGAAAATTAAAGGCTTTAAAAATGGTTCACATAAAAAAATCTTAAAAAAAACCCAATATCCTCAAATTGCCCAAGAAAAAATAAATGTTTAAAAAATTTTAAAAGATTCTAGGATGTCTTTGAAATATGATGATTCTACCAGGGTAAGGATTTTGCTGTTTTTTCCTGGCTATGTCCCCAGTGCCTTGGGTAGTGTTTGGCAAGTACAGAGTGTGCCATAATTATTGTTAAGTAAAGGGATGAAAGGCTACAGCAGTGTTTCTCAACTTTTGTTCATTACCACCCTCCTAAGGAGCCTCTTCAGATATTCTGTTCTAATCATTATCATCCCTATGAAATTAAATATTAAGGAGTAAGATTTTAAACCCACAGAGATATGAGGTAAATAAATAGCTGTTGTTTTAAACCACTACATTTTAGAGTTTGCTTTTTCAGCAAAAGCTAACTGATGTAACTTCCTTTGGGAGGGCTTTCTAGATTATAGTGCTATGGTTATCCATTTTGGTGGCATCTTGGCATATATCATAAACTCAGTGTGTTTTCTAGATATGGAAGTTCTGCATGCAACTTAACAACACCATCTTTGTAGAATTTGGAGATTTGGTTGATAGTTGGATTTGCCATTCCACTGTTACCATTTTTCTTCTAGGATCTAGCTGCCTGAATTATTTTCATCCACATGGCTATCTAATTTCTTTTTTCATTTAGAAACATTTTTTATTATAGTTGATTTGAAATGTTGTGTTTAGTTTCTGCTGCACAACAAAGTGAACCAGTTATACATATACATATATCCATTCTTTTGGGGATCTTTTCCCCTATAGTTCATTCCAGAGTAGTTCCCTGTGCTATGTAGTAGGTCTTATTAGTTATCTATTTTATATACAGTGGATCATGGGAAAAGCAAGAGAGTTCCAGAAAAACATCTATTTCTGCTTTATTGACGATGCCAAAGCCTTTGACTGTGTGGATCAAAAGAAACTGTGGAAAATTCTGAAAGAGATGGGAATACCAGACCACCTGACCTGCCTCTTGAGAAACCTATATGCAGGTCAGGAAGCAACAGTTAGAACTGGACATGGAACAACAGACTGGTTCCAAATAGGAAAAGGAGTACATCAAGGCTGTATATTGTCACCCTGCTTATTTAACTTCTATGCAGAGTGCATCATGAGAAATGCTGGGCTGGAAGAAGCACAACCTGGAATCAAGATTGCCAGGAGAAATATCAATAACCTCAGATACTCAGATGACACCACTCTTATGGCAGAAAGTGAAGAGGAACTAAAAAGCCTCTTGATGAAAGTGAAAGAGGAGAGTGAAAAAGTTGGCTTAAAGCTCAACATTCAGAAAACGAAGATCATGGCATCTGGTCCCATCACTTCATGGGAAATAGATGGGGAAACAGTGGAAACAGTGTCAGACTTTATTTTGGGGGGCTCCAAAATCACTGCAGATGGTGACTGCAGCCATGAAATTAAAAGATGCTTACTCCTTGGAAGAAAAGTTATGACCAACCTAGATAGCGTATTCAAAAGCAGAGACATTACTTTGCCAACAAAGGTCCGTCTAGTCAAGGCTATGGTTTTTCCAGTGGTCATGTATGGATGTGAGAGTTGGACTCTGAAGAAGGGTGAGTGCCGAAGAATTGATGCTTTTGAACTGTGGTGTTGGAGAAGACTCTTGAGAGTCCCTTGGACTGCAAGGAGATCCAACCAGTCCATTCTGAAGGAGATCAGCCCTGGGATTTCTTTGGAAGGAATGATGCTAAAGCTGAAACTCCAGTACTTTGGCCACCTCATGCGAAGAGTTGACTCATTGGAAAAGACTCTGATGCTGGGAGGGATTGGGGGCAGGAGGAGAAGGGGATGACAGAGGATGAGATGACTGGATGGCATCACTGACTCGATGGACATGAGTCTGAGTGAACTCCGGGAGTTGGTGATGGACAGGGAGGCCTGGCGTGCTGCGATTCATGGGGTCGCAAAGAGTTGGACATGACTGAGTGACTCAACTGAATTGAACTGAACTGAGTGTGTTTATGTCAGGTAACCAATCAATACTACAGTACCGTGCAGTGTTACATCATGGTGAAGTAATTACACTCTCTTCATCATTAAGACCTCACCAGGTTGAGAAAGGTGCTTTCCTGGTAGTTCAGTGGCAAAGAATCTGTCTGCAATGCGGGAGACGCTGGTTAGATCCCTGGGTTAGAAAGATCCCCTGGAGAAGGAAATACCAACCCACTCCAGTATTCTCACCTGGGAAATCCCATGAACAGATGAGCCTAGTAGGCTAGAGCCCGTAGTGTTGCAGAGAGTCAGACACAACTTAGTGACTGAGCGTGCATGCACGCAGGTTGAGAAAGGTGAGCAGAGCAGAAGTTTTTGAGGATGTGGGTTGGAGAATGTTGCTGTGAGATGTCGCTTCTAGATTTATTTTAAAACTATACGGAGGGGACAAGAAGAATCTATGAATAGGATTAAAGTCTTTGGCAGCAAATGCTTACACACAGAACATAATATATCATTTATGAGTCATTATAACTTATAAGAACCAAACTTATATCTACAGAACTGCTGCCTGAAATAGACGTTCTGTGTTGGCAGTCACCTGCTTCATGCAGTGGATTTACCCATATTCATTCTGTTTCCTTTTCCTCTGGTGTAACTTCCCAGTAGAGATTTTCCCAGTTTACATTTGTCCTCTGATTTGTAGTAGTGGAGTTCCCTCTCCCAGCTCCTAACTTTTCTAGGTCATGGCTTTGACCTAGAAATCTCCATGTTTATCTCCCACATTGGATTTAAACCACTGCTAGTACATTTGACATATGATATGTATCTAATACCCTAACTATAAATGACTGATTAAACCCCAATAAGCAGGCATTTCTTGTTCTAGGTCCAGTATCCTGAATGCCTATTCTGTGACACTGAGCCATTCTTCATAAACTCTTCTGGCTAGAGCTTTCTTTGTAACTTCTGTTCTGTCTTATGCCTGATGGCCAGAGCTGTCTGTCAGTTCTCAGAGTGTATTTAAAATTCCTGATGTAATTTCCTTTGGTAATCAGTCTTTTAGGTGGGCCCTATCACAAAGTGTCAGACAAAACTGAGCGATTAAGCACAGCACACATCCTTATAAGACTTCCCTGGTGGCTCAGGAGTAAGGAATCTGCCTGCCAACACAGGAGATGTGGGTTCAGTCCTTGGGTTGGGAAGATTCCCTGGAGAAGGAAATGACAACCCATTCCAGTATTCTTGCCCAGAGAATCCCATGGACAGAGGAGCCTGGCAGGCTACAGTCCATGGGGTCACAGAGTCAGACACGACTTAGCAACTAAACAACAACAAATCCTCATAATAAGCTCCATCAACCTGCTTTCCTGGTTACATTACCCCTAATGGTTTCCCAAGGTTATTGTCCAACCAAGATAGATTTCCTGAATTGGGACAAGGATAATTATTTGACTACAAAATTATTGATTCTGCTCGTATATTCTTGCTGCTATGACCAAAACTGATAAAACTATGATCAAATTTCCTTAGAAATTGATAGAAACCTAAGCAGAAAGTGAAGAGGAACTAAAAAGTCTCTTGATGAAAGTGAAAGAGGAGAGTGAAAAAGTTGGCTTAAAGCTCAACATTCAGAAAACGAAGATCATGGCATCTGGTCCCATCACTTCATGGGAAATACATGGGGAAACAGTGGAAACAGTGTCAGACTTTATTTTTTTGGGCTCCAAATCACTGCAGATGGTGACTGCAGCCATGAAATTAAAAGATGCTTACTCCTTGGAAGAAAAGTTATGACAAACCTAGATAGCATATTGAAAAGCAGAGACATTACTTTGGCAGCAAAGGTCTGTTCAGTCAAGGCTATGGTTTTTCCAGTGGTCATGTATGGATGTGAGAGTTGGACTGTGAAGAAAGCTGAGCGCTGAGGAATTGATGCCTTTGAACTGTGGTGTTGGAGAAGACTCTTGAGAGCCCCTTGAACTGCAAAGAGATCCAACCAGTCCATTCTGGGACTGGGATTTCTTTGGAAGGAATGATGCTAAAGCTGAAACTCCAGTACTTTGGTTACCTCATGCAAAGAGTTGACTCATTGGAAAAGACTCTGATGCTGGGAGGGATTGGGGGCAGGAGGAAAAGGGGACGACAGAGGATGAGATGGCTGGGTGGCATCACCGACTCAATGGACATGAGTTTGAGTGAACTCCGGGAGATAGTAATGGACAGGGAGGCCTGGCGTGCTGCAATTCATGGGGTCGCAAAGAGTCAGACACGACTGAGTGACTGAACTGAACTGAACTGAACTGAAGGTTATTCTTCTACTTTCTTTCCGGATGTTATAATTTAGACAGCCACCCCTTACCTTTTCCTTGGCAATATCCTTGACATGTATCACAGATGTACGTGGTTGGACTTGAAGTCTAAAGTAGGTACATGAACATTTTCATCTGAGACAGTATAACTATGTTAAGCTGTAACTTACTTTACTCTCTAGCTTCTGATTTGGTCTGATTTTATTTTGCTTGACTTGTTACCAAGGCCTAATTTTCATTAGTTGCTATTCATTTCCTTTTCAAATTTTATAATAGTACTTCAACAGACTCTGTGGTGAAATTCATTTTGTTTGGTTTTATGTATTTAACAAGATAAATGTTTTTAAATGCTTTTGTTGATCATAAAGTCAAATGAGTCAGGAAAACCACTTAGTGGTAGTTATTTACAAAAGTTACAGCTTTTTAAAAAAAGTATGTTTTCCTTTTCTTCTTAGGTATAAACCACTAAAAAGGAATAAACAACATGTTTTGGACTCTGTGTCAAGCTTAGAAAATGTATTTATTAAGAAAAAAGTAAAGATATTGATGACAAACTTTTCTCTGAACTTTGAGATTTTTTTTCTACATATATAGCAACAAAATAACCACTGAAATATGCAAAAGTAAGAAAACCGATTTTAAAAGAAAATATAATTATTTCTGAATAAAACCCTAAATCTGGATAGACTTAAGGGTATACCCTTGTTGAAAGAGGAATCTTTTCTGCCTCTCTTGAATCCTCAATGCAGTATTGCATCATGATAAAGTAATTCCTCTCTCTGGTTGGTCTTGTATCTAATCATAGGCTCACTCCTGAACCCCCTTCACAGTGAAGTGGGTCCCCTGCTTAGATGCTGTATTTGTGTGGAATTCTATTCCTGTGTATCAGGCACTCAATAAGACTCTGGATAGTAATACTTGCTGTCTATGGTCATACCTGTCATAGGTTTCTCTTCCCGTTTTAATGAACCACTGGCCCTTCCAATATGAAAAGGATGTAATATTGTCAACTCATCTTTAAGTAACTGGTTGTGTTGTCTTCTTTTCTATCCCCATCAGGAAAGAGAAATAATTTGCTTTAACATGAAATTAACAGTGATATTCATTTACTCTACATGTGTAATTGTGTGGTCCTTTGTCAAAATACAATCTAGAGAGATCTTGGGGATCTCAACAGCCCAAAGAACATCACATTGACCCATTACATCCATGGCCTCATGTCGACAGTGCAGGACAGCATGGCGGAGACGCATGTATTCCAAAGAGTGAGAAATAAACTCTCTGCAGACTCCAAGAACTGCCAATAAGTACAGCTTTTAGATGTCCAGTGGTCAGTGGCATTCCCTAGAGTAAAAGGCAAATTGATGCATATTGCATCTTTCATTACCTACTCCCACTCCACTCTCTAAAAAAGGAGACAGTGAAAAAGAACCAGGATCAACATCTACTACATTGGTTTGGTTTTAGTGGATTTTAGAACATAACACCAGATCGATAGCTGTGTACCATATACCCGAGGCCCTAACTAATCTGTGAGCTCTCATATTAGGATTTCATATCAGATTACTGTATTAGCACAGTCGTATAATTGACCTGATCTATCAGCTCAGCAGTTTCAATCAGAGGAACTACTTGATTTGAGCTTGTGGCTCTCTCTAATCTTTCCCAAGGGCCTAGCTAGCTTCTTTAGGGGCCATGCTGGTAAATTAAATGAAGAGATCTTTCTTCCTGAAAGCATTGGATCCCTACCATCTCCCCCAAATGTAATATCTTGACTTGGATGTGCAGTGCTTAGTTGCTCAGTTGTGTCTGACTCTCTGTGACCCCATGGACTGTAGCCTGCCAGGCTCCTCTGTCCAGGGGATTCTCCAGGGAAGAGTACTGGAGTGGGTTGCCATGCCTTCCCCCAGGGGATCTTCTCAACCCAGGGATCCAAGCCAGGTCTCCCATATTTCAGGGAGATCCTTTATCATCTGAGCCACCAGGGAAGCCTGGCTTGGATGGGGGAAGAGTGATTAGTTTTCAGAGGATAGGTGGATATCTGAACACAGGCTAGTCTTAAAACAGAGTAAGAGAGTAATGGATACTGAAAAGATAAACATGAACATATAATCTGCTTTCTGTCCTTTAGGGGCTTCCCTCGTGGCTCAGACAGTAAAGAATCTGCCTGCAGTGCAGGAGACCTGGGTTCAATCCCTGGGTTGGGAAGATCCTCTGGAGAAGGGAATGGCTACCCACTCCAGTATTCTTGCCTGGAGAATTCCATGGACAGAGGAGCCTGGTGTCCTATACTTCATGGGGTTGCAAAGAGTTAGATATGATGGAGCAACTAACACTTTCATTTTCTGTCCTTTATGTACATGCACAGGAAACTTTCTGGAAAGATAGCAAAGGCTATATCTGGGTAGTAATACTTAGAATTTTTTTCTATGTACATTGCAAAATGTTTGAATTTATTATAATATACTCACGCAGAAAAACAGTGTCTTATTTGAACATATTGTTAAGAACACAGCTTTTTGTATACCTGAAATTCCAGAAAGCATTAAAGCCACATGATGAAAATAACAGTCTAATAAGTTATTTTCTACCCTTTACTTCTAGACCAGTTTAACCTCCAAATTCAGAGGACCCAGAAGTCAGCGGGGAATTGAGGGTAGAGACGCCTCACATAAGGGGACTAGAGAAAAGTTTACCATATGCTTCTTCCCAACGCAGATTTCCAACTAAAATAAGATCTGAGGAGAAAGAAGAGTTTCAATTTGATGAAATGTCTTGTGTGACTATCTCATGAGACTTGGTATACAGTTACCAAAATGAACTCTTATGAGATTAAATGATTGAAGTTTTAGCTGAAAGTGGCCAAAATATCCATGTCATCTGAGACTTCAACCAAAGAGTTTGGAAGAAATATCAGATTTGACTGGATCCTGGAGGAAAAAGAAGAGTTTGTTTGCCATCACACTAAGTCTTAGCATAATAGCTAGACTTGTGGAAGAGCAAGAATCACGAATGAGCATAGAAGAGGATGTAATTTATAAAAAAGACTATAGAAAAATCAGGTATGAAGAAGAAAAGATAGTTTACTTCTGAATATGTTAAGTTGGAGATACCTTTAAAACATTTAAGTAAAGGTATCATAGTTAGTGTTAGTCGTATCTGACTCTTTGCAACCCCATGGACTATAGGCCGCCAGCCTTCTCTGTTCACAGAAATTCCCAGGCAAGAATACTACAGTGGGTTGCCAGGCCCTTTTCCAGGGGATCTTCCAGACCCAAGGATCAAACCCAGGTCTACTCCATTGCAGGCAGATTCTTTACTGTCTGAGCCACTGGGAAAGCCCCAAAGGGCAAGTAATTGCATGAGTTTAGAGCTTAGAAGGGCTTCTCTGGTAGCTCAGCTGGTAAAGAATCCACCTGCAATACAAGAGACCCCATTTCAATTCCTGGGTCAGGAAGATTCCCTGGAGAAGGGATAAGCTACCCACTCCAGTATTCTTGGGTTTCCCTGGTGGATTCAGATTATAAAGAATGTGCCAGCATAAGAGAGACCTGAGTTTGATCCCTGGGTTGGATCACTGGGTGGGGAAGATTCCCTGGAGAAGGGCATGGCAACCCACTCCAGTATTCTTGCCTGGAGAATCCCATGGACAGAGGATCCTGGTGGGGTCTACAGTCCATGAGATTGCAGAATCAGACAAGACTTAGCAACTAAGCATGGAGGAGGAGCTAAGAAAAAGGACAATTAGAGATCTAAATTTAGAAGTTGATATGAATAGTATTAAAATCAAGAAGGTGGGTAAGTTCCATTAGGACAAGAAAGAGGAAGAGAACTTGGAACAAAGCGATGCAACCTCTCACATTTTGAGATCAGAGAGAGAAGCAGCTACCTTCAGGTACTGAGCAGAGAGATTCAGAGAGATGGTGGGAGAATGACCACATATGAGTGACACAGATATCAAGGCAGTAACATATTGATAAATATGTCCTTTGATGCTGAAACATCAAGAGAGATTTGTAAATGGTTCACTGAGTGGCAATATAAAGATCACTGGTGAAGCTAACAAGGAGGTTCAAGTGAAATGGGTGATTAGTACTCATGTGAGAAAGTGGATGAGCAAGTGAGATGTGAGAAAAGGAAGAAAAAAACAATTTAACTCCACAGCTTAAAACTTAGAACTTAAAAAAGTTCTCTTGGAATGAATACATACATATGTATGGCCAATCCCTTTGCTGTCCACCTAAAACTATCGTAACATTGTTAATTGGCTATACTCCAATATAAAATAAAAAGATTAGTTTGGTGTTGTTGTTTTGTTTTTTATAGAAAATTCTCCTCTGAAGGGAGTAGAAAGATATGAAAATAGTGAGCAATGAATATGGGCTCATGAATTTTGTTTAAGGAAGGGAAGTACGAAATCATATTTGATTTTTTTTTTTTGGATTTTTGTGGTGAATGTATACAAATGGATTGCTTTTTAGTAGGTTGATCTTCTATTTACCAGTCTTGCTGAACTCAACATTTCTTTTTTGGTCGTACCCGGCAGCATGTGAGATTTTAGTTCCCTAACCAGGGATTGAGAAGGCAATGGCAACCCACTCTAGTACTCTTGCCTGGAGAATCCCATGGTCAGAGGAGCCTGGTGGACTGCAGTCCATGGGGTCACTGAAGGTCGGACACGACTGAGCGACTTCACTTTCATTTTTCACTTTCATGCATAGGAGAAGAAAATGGCAACCCACTCCAGTACTCTTGCCTGGAAAATCCCATGGATGGAGGAGCCTGGTAGGCTGCAGTCCATGGGGTCGCTGAGCGTCGGACACAACTGAGCGACTTCACTTTCATTTTTCACTTTCATGCATTGGAGAAGGAAATGGCAACCCACTCCAGTGTTCTTGCCTGGAGAATCCCAGGGACGGGGGTGCCTGGTGGGCTGCCGTCTCTGGGGTCACACAGAGTCCGACACGACTGAAGCGACTTAGCAGCAGCAGAAGGGCTCTAGTAAAGAGGAAGAATTTAAAGCAAGAGATTTTGTAGATTGTGTAGCTCTTAGTGGATTTTGAAAGCGTATGAGATTATGGAACCAAAGATGCATGTGGAGAGATTTTTCTTTTGATAGAAAGAACACTCATAAAATATCATAATTAATTGAACAGAAGTAACCGCAGTTTGCAGGGTCCAGTACATTCCTAAAATAGTTTAGAGTTATATTCCTTAAGGAAGGAAGTTGGAGGGGGATTAAATTGTTGTAAGGAAGCCAATAAGAAAGAAATGAAGAGCTGTGCTCCCGAACTAGAAATCAAGAAATCTAAAATTTATTATTACATCGAGACTTCAATATTGTATGTTTTGACTTCTTCATCTAAACCTCAGGAGTCCTTTAGTATTTTCTGAGCCTCTGCTCTATGCCCAATCTTGGTTAGGGCTAGATATTTATCTTGGTTTACTTATAGCTTATGGCAGCCATAAAGCAGAGCTATTGATCTCATGATTTTATAGGTAAATAAAATGAGATGAAGAGACAATAAATTACCCAAGGTTGTAGGGCTAAAAAGGAGGACAAGATGAACTAAAAATGCATGTTTGCATGATTCAAGTTCAGCTTCTATGTTACAGGAGTGTTGGAAAATATAAATATATCATAATCAGTAAAGCGCTTTATACTCTTTTCAGAAGAAACTCCCATTATGTGCTTAGGATAATTTTTAAAAATATGGTAATAGCATCACTATTATATCGTTCACGTATAATTTGAAAATTTATGTAACTGGAGACAGGAGTAAAAAAAAAGTCATCTGCAAATATTCAGTACTTCTCACACAATTTGCATTGACTCTATTTTCCAGAGCCATCCCTCCTCCTAGTCACAGCCATCTGGTTTCCTTCTACCTCCTGCTCTTTCACTAAAGCTACAGGAACAAACGGAGCTGCCTGGAGCAAATCAATTTCCCATTATCCTTAATGTGTGAAGACGAGACTTCTGACAGCGATCGCAGCCTTTGTCTACTGATATGGTTGAAAAGTCATGTTTACATAACAGAAAATGTTTTCACGTAGAAGGGATGGCATGGGCGTGCGTGGTTGTGGGATTCTGTGTCTTAATATGAGGACTGATTCCTCTCAACATGTAAACTTAGCATTTCTCTCTGTAGAGGGCTAAGAGGCTGCTCCTTGAGAATGCAGAGGGATTTGAAAGTTGTGTGTATTTATCAAATTCCTTGGAGTGCTTGAGAGAATCTGTCCAGCAGAATTTAGAGAAGGGAAAATAAGGGAGTGGGGATACCCAAAGAGCCCTTCATCCTTCTGTTCTTTCTTCCTTCTGTCTTTCCATTAGTATCCACTATGCCAGGCACTGTACAAGATACTGCTATTGACCAGTGAAAAAAAGAGATAAGGTTCCTATTCTCAGACAACATACATTCTAGTGGAAGAAGACATAATAATACAAACACATTCCCAGACTGAGAAGATGCCAGCGGTAAGGACCATGTGGAGAGGTAAAATAAGTTCCCGTGTTTGAATGTGGCTGGGTGACTGCATTATTTTGGTGGTTAAGAAAGGCTTCTCTGAGGAGGTGACATTTAAGTGAAGAATGCACTTACAGGAATAACTCAGCTGTGCACAAATTAGGTAGAAGTGTGTTTTGGGCAGAGAAAAGAACCAGTGCAAAATTCTGAGCAAATTTTGGAGCCAGGGGTAACAGAGCAGGTAAGTGAAGGAGCCCGTGGCTTGTGGCCAGTGGGGAAATAGGATGAGAGGAAATTAGAAAGGTTGGCAGGGGCCTGATCTTACGGGACTCTGTAGGACAGAATAAGATGTCTACCTTTTCTTCTATGTGCATAACAAATCTATTGGGCAATTTTAAGTAGAGAAAGGTAATAATCTGATTTATTCTGGAAGAGACATGAAGAATGAGTTCTTGAGAAGCACGAATAAAAGCAAAAAGAAATACAACCTGTAGAAATCTTCACAGTTACCTGTTATAGAATGGAACTGTATGCAAATGTTTATGTAAAAAGTTTTGAAAAGATTGTGCTGCTAAAGAAAAAGTGGTCGAAAAATCACAATTCTGGTCTATAGAGACGTTATAAAAAATGAAAAAAACATCTATCAACCCACCCCAATATATCCTCCTATGCAATCCCATAGGTGTCTAAGTTGTTTTCTGGATCAGATATGTGAATACTTGCCACGTTAGTTCACAACACTCACACCCTTGTCGTTATTGCTCGGAAAGTCTCCAATGCACTGTATTTCTTAGACGCATTATAAATTTCCATTTGTTCCCTTGCCCCAGGCTGTTAATATTTTAGCAACACAATTTTAAGAATGTCACTGTGCAGTACACACTGCACAGCCTCAGGAAATTGGGCCCAGCTGTAAAAAGGTGTAGGCTATTACAGTTTTGTAATTCTTAGTGAGACTTTTCCATTTTACACGAAGGCCTACTGAGACAAGTCTTTGTTTAAGACACATGGACACCTGGAGTCTGAACAAATATGACAAATTGGAAACTAGAACCAGAAAAAAATATGTTTTGGATATTGTCAAAGTTATATAATAATTGTAAGAGACACAAAATATTTTAAGGCTTTTCTTTTATATTTATCCTTGACAAACAGCAAACATTTAATCATTGCCAACTATAATAATAAAGCAAACATTTACTGAATGCTCACTGCATACCAGTTACTGGTTTTTATAATCATTGTCATGTTTAATTTTCCTAACATGATGCTTCTAACTATTATTCTAATAAATATGCCAGTCACGTGATTTATGCTTTAGGATATCGAGAATGTATGAAGTTGTCCATCTTAATGTTGTAAAATGGACAGATAATTACTTTGCATTCTGAAAATACACTAATAGCTCTCTATAGCAAGGATCTGGGTTTCAGTTTAGCGTATTCCATGGCTGGTTCATGAATGTTTGGAAAGTTGGGAAAAACAGAAGAAACCTGACAGAAGTTAATAGGCAGGAGAGATTTTGGGTTTTGACCTGGGGGAACAGAAATTTATTCACAGATGCCGATAGGAAAGATTAGAGTAACAGAATGGGATGACGTAATGTGTTGTTAGCCTCATAAGTTAGATATGAGATATGAGTCTTACCCAGAGACAAGGTGTATGGAGAAGGAAAAAAAATCTCTACATTAACAAAGGATTTAATGACACATGGGAACCAAGAAGGGAAACTTTGGAGGTAAAATGACAAAGATAACTGAATACATAAAGGCAGTTGGTGTGTGTGAGTGTGTGTGTGTGTGTGTGCGTGCACGCACGCTCAGTCCTGTCCGACTCTTTGTGACCCCACCAGAAGAAGTCGCAAAGGGTGTGCCTGCAGTTCAACTTAATTAGCTTAAATCAGGTAGAGTGACAGTACACCTCCCCTGCTTCAATCCCCGGGGACTATAGCCCTCCAGGCTCCTCTGCCCAAGGAATTTTCCAGGCAAGAATACTGGAGAGAGTTGTCATTTCCTACTTCAGGGGATCTGCCTGACCCAGGTTTTGAACCCACATCTCTTGCATTTCCTGCACTGGAAGGCAGATTCTTTACTGCTAAAGACTGCTACTAAGAATCAGGGATACAATTCTTCTTAGTTTGAGGCAATGGCATACTGCCTGTTCTTTGTTAGAAAACTACCCCCCCCATTCTTTATTAGAAAATTGGTGAAGGCAGAAAGGGAACCCTGTGAGCCATCTATTGGCTTTATGGGGAAAGCAATGTTTGTGGTTTAGAGATGGTCAGAAAATTTCTCTTCTCTCCTCACAGGAAGGGAAAAAGAAAGGGATATTTTTCTCCATTATAGCAATCCTCATCTTCTTCTCAAGCCAAGTGAACTCAGGAAGCTTCTGGTCAATCATTTATGTCAGTCACGTGATTTATGCTTTAGGATATCGAGAATGTATGAAGTTGTCCATCTTAATGAGCTCATATGTTGTAAAACGGACAGATAATTACTTTGCATTCTGAAAAAACACTAATAGCTCTCTATAGCAAGGATCTGGGTTTCAGTTTAGTGTATTCCATGGCTGGTTCATGAATGTTTGGAGAGTTGGGGAAAACAGAAGAAACCTGACGGAAGTTAACAGGCAGGAGAGATTTTGGGTTTTGAGCTGGGGGAACAGAAATATTTAAAACCTGCAGGTCCACTCTGGACCAGAGCGTGCTTATTGGAGTGACAACTAACCTAGACAGAGGATGGATGTGAACAAAGGTAATTTGATAAGATGTAACTGGACAACAGGATACCCAAGCTCACCTTTAAACATGAGAAGGTGTCCAGGGAACATCCCGGGCGGTCCAATGGTTGGGACTTCGCCTTTCAGTGCAAGGGCTCTGGGTTCGATCCCTGGTCTGAGAACTAAGATCCCACATGCCTCATGGCCAAACCCCCCCGCCCACCAAAACATAAAACAGAAGCAGTATTGTAACAAATTCAATAAAGACTTTAAAAATGGTCCACACCAAAAAGAAAAAAAAAAAGGAAGAAGTTGTCCAGGTATGGAAGAAAGGGCCATTTCCAGCAGGGAAATTTGGCTAAGGCAGTGGAAATATCAAGGAAGTTACTTTCTAGGGACATAACATAGTTCAGAAGAGAAAGGAGGATGAGTGGCAAGTCAGAGCATGGAGAATGGAGAACATTCACATCATGATAGACCTTACATGCTGGGCTGAAGATTTTGCGAGAAGATTCCCTGGAGAAGGAAATGGCAACCCCACTCCAGTATTCTTGCCTGGGAAATCCCATGGACAGAGGAGCCAGGTGGTATATAGTCCATGGGGTAGCAAAAATCAGATACAACTGAGCGACTAACACAGCACAACACAACACAAGCATATATACATTTTGGTAGACAAAGTATTCTTTACTCTCTCTGGAAAAAGAATTCTATGCTTCCAATAAAGGTCAAGACTCACTGGCTTATGGGAAATACCTTGAGAATTAAGGAGATAATTTAGGTGGCTGCCACTGTAATAGAAGAAATAAATGATTAGAGTGTAAACTGAACAACTGCAAAAGGAAGCACATTTGAGGGGAGAGAGACACGAGAAGGAAGCAGGTAAAGATATCAATTTTGACACAACTGAATTTGAGATTCTGGTGAGAATATTCAGTAGCACTTGGATGTATCCCTCTGAGTCTTTTAGAGAGAGCTAGATTGGGAAAATATTTTGGATTCATCAGAGTACACACTGCAATTGAGTCTATGAAGTCCAGCATGCAAAACATAAGTGATAACAATCCATCTCATATTATATCGTGAGGTGCTTTTCTAACCAAATGTGTTGTTTTCTTCTGCTTTGCTCTTTTTTTGTCTCTTTTTTTGTTTGTCATATTCCAGGGCTGTATTTTTTGCCTTCTTCTCCTTCCCTGCCCTGAAGATTTTTACTTTTGTTTTTAGGTCCCAACTTAACACTTATTTTCTTTATTGATATTCCTTTCTCTCCAAGCCTGAAGAAAATGAATTTTATTTTCTAGAGTGCCTTGGGATTTACTTATTAACTTTGTTGACAACGGCGTTAAGATTCTCACTTGCTCTTAGAGCTGACATGTGAAACTGAGCATGAACTTCTCTAAATACTCGCTCTTTAGAGATGTGGGAGATTGTATGGTTTCCCAAGAGAGCTAATCTGTAGAAAATTGTTTACCGCATCTATGAATAAGTTTGGTGAGCACACATAATACAGATTTATTATTTATTACTTTTGTTCTTTATTGCACACTGAGGGCATCAAACTCTTACAAGCATAAATTTTTAAAAAGGGCATGAAGGAAGAAGGCATGTACATGTTTCCTTAGAATTTTGAAACAGCAGTTTCAAGAGACCATGTTGTGGTTTAGTTGCTCAGTTGTGTCTGACTCTTTTGCAACCCCCTGGACTGCAGCCCATCAGGCTTCTTTGTCCGTGGGAAATCCCAGGCGAGAGTAGTGGATTGTGTTGATATTTCCTTCTCCAGGGCCTCTTCTCAACCCAGGGGTTGAACCCATGTCTCTTGTATTGCATTACATTTCAAGTGGATTCTTTACTGCTGAGCCACTGGGAAAGAAACAATAAATATAGATAATTTAGACATTTGAATGTAATGACTTTTGAAAAATATCCCCAAATTTAAATATATATATAAGTGATTTTTACCACGCCTTTGTGTCTTGGTAATAAAATTGGGTGGTATATAAAATGTTTGGTTGGGGTCATAAATTGAAGCATCGATCTTCACATCTCATTTTTCTCCCTTGGGGTCACATCCTACCCAGATCTCGTTGACGCTAGATAATCAGTGACAGTGTTTATTGGAGGTCTTCATAAGGGTGATGAAACATGAGTTAGATGATACAGGCTGCCTCTTTCTGACCCCAAGCCATTAGAAAAAGTCACTTGTCCTTTTTTTTCCTTATTTCTTATAGTTTTTATTTGTACTTTTCTTCATGTTTTTATATCTATATAGATGATGCAAGTTCAATATATTTTCACATGAAAGAGTAAAGGGAGTCCCAGATACAATCCATAATTAAGATAAGCGATATCTTCACTTTTAATCTCAATTATGCTGAGCAGAAAAGCTGCTAAATATGTTTGGAATTGCTAAGTGTTGGGAATAGCAGAAGAGATATGTCAGCATAGCACAGGGGTTCAGAAAAGAATATGGATTATCTTCCTGTTTTATTTGATATTTTGGATTTGGGTGTCTTCTGATTTTAGGGATGATGATAAAAGGTCCATAGGATATGAAGTGATTCATCAGCTCCCCGAAAAGACTACACAATAGGACAATTGAGTCCTCTCATAGAGATTTGGATTGCTTGCTAAGGGTAGGAAGAAGGAATGTGTTACGTTCAAATTCAGGAAGCAGAGGATCTTTGGAGGTTTACAAATCATATAATACCTAAGTTTCCCCTCTCCTTAGGTCCAAATTTGTCTCCCTGGGGGAAATGTTGCCTTCCTGGACCATGTGTGATCTAGAAGAATGTTTGATGTGTGCTTCATGTATATAGTATATATATAGCACATATTACATAGATAATGCATATCTATATTATATATAATACATATCTGCCTATTACATATGTAAGTTTATATGTATTATGTATATATATATATATATAAAATCTGTTTTAGTTAATTAAAAAATTCATTTAACAGAAGAAAGCCTTCATTTCAAAAACTAAATAGGGGATTATTCATTAAAGATTGTTGAAAAATTATACTGTATAAAGTACTGAGGAGAGGTAGCAGAAGTGAAAATAGTGAGGCAGAAATTTTGTGAAAAAAAGGACTGCACAAGCCACTAAGTGAAATACAAGAAATGGATAAAGTAAGGTACACGATAGAGGCGGAACCTCTGGTGGCTCAGTCAGTAAAGAATCCGCCTGTGGTGCAGGTTTGATTGCTGGGTAAGATCCCCTGGAGTAGGAAATGACAACCCACTCCAGCATTCTTACCTGGAAAATCCCTTGGGCGGAGGAGCCTGGCAGGCTACAGTCCATGGGGTTGCAAAGAGTAAGACACGACTGAATGACTAAAACACCAAGCACTCACAGAGGCTGAAACAGTTCTGAGGGACAAAATGATTGACTCAGAAGAACAAGGAAATACCCAGCGGAAGAAAGGGAAGATGATGAGGATTTCAATAGAGTAGAAAATGGACTTCGCCTAGATAAGAAAGACTCTTGAGGTCCCTGATTCAGGCTTGAGAAACTCTGCACCAGTAAATGATCCTGGAAAAGAGAATGGAGGATTTAGATTTGGCAAGGATCTTTTTTTTTTTTGCTTTTATTCTGTTGGCACTACTAAGTCTTTGAAAGTTAAACTATACAGATTCAAAAAATCTAAAGAGAAATTATCACTCTAGCTTTTATAGTCTCTTTTAGAATGAGAAAATCTGTTGCTGTTTAGCAGTTCATATTTAGGCTTCCACACTGCCACCAGCTTAATTTACCTAAAATGCACATCCAACCACAGCAGGTCTCTGTTTCAAAGGGTTCAGTGACTTCACAGCGCGTGCCAGATAAAGTGTCAGTTCCTGAATTGAGAAGAGCTTCCCTGATGACTCAGAGGGTAAAGAATCCGCCTGCATTATGGGATACCTGGGTTTGATTCCTGGGTCGGGAAGACCCCTGGAGAAGGAAATGGCAACTTACTTCAGTATTCTTGCCTGGAGAATTCCATGGACAGAGGAGCCTGGCAGGCTACAGTCCATGGAGTCACTAAGAGCTCACATGACTGAGTCGCTTTCACTTTCACGTTTTCTTTACCCTCTGAGCCAACCACGAGAGTCCAAGAAGAGGTTCTTGATCTCCATAATCAGGCCCTTTCTTATCTGTTGAATCCTATCATCTCTGCCTCAAACTCTATTCATTAGGAAATACTAATCTCTTATTGTTTGCCACACTGAAGCTTGTTAATTCTCATCTAATTTTCAGCTCTGATTAAAATCTATGGAAAATCAATATTTCCTTCTGGTTAAAACTTCAATCTAGTACTTCTCTAAATAGTATCCTTGGTAGCAAGAAGACCTTTTATAATGGTATCATAGAATTGGAATAGCTTTGAAAGGCATTCAAAATTTCCTGTCATATACAACTAAGATGTGATTTTTACTTTGAAAATGTATCAAGTATGGCTATTTTTGTAGAAGACTGTTCACTTTCTTAACATTGTTTTTGACTGTGAAATATACCATGCTCGTGAAAAAGTAAATAGATATTGAGCACTTTAAAGGACAATTAGAATGCTACTAAAACCATTACCACGGCTGATAACTGACTTAATACTAGTACTTTTGAGCACACCAAGTCTTTCTCCTTGACCAGTCTTAGATTTTGTAATATTTCATTTCAGTTCAGTTCAATTCAGTCGCTCAGTCATGTCCGACTCTGTGTGACCCCATGAATCGCAGCACGCCAGGCCTCCCTGTCCATCACCAACTCCCGGAGTTCACTCAGACTCACGTCCATCGAGTCAGTGATGCCATCCAGCCATCTCATCCTCTGTCGTCCCCTTCTCCTCCTGCCCCCAATCCCTCCCAGTATCAGAGTCTTTTCCAATGAGTCAACTCTTCGCATGAGGTGGCCAAAGTACTGGAGTTTCAGCTTTCGCATCAGTCCTTCCAAAGAACACCCAGGGCTGATCTCCTTCAGAATGGACTGGTTGGATCTCCTTGCAGTCCAAGGGACTCTCAAGAGTCTTCTCCAACACCACAGTTCAAAAGCATCAATTCTTCGGCGCTCAGCCTTCTTCACAGTCCAACTCTCACATCCATACATGACCACAGGAAAAACCATAGGCTTGACTAGATGGACCTTTGTTGGCAAAGAATGTCTCTGCTTTTCAACATGCTATCTAGGTTGGTCATAACTTTTCTTCCAAGGAGTAAGTGTCTTTTAATTTCATTTAATTTTCTTTAAAATTTTGGTTCAAGTGTACGAACATGGAAACATCCAGTGTTCAGTTTTGCTGGATTTTGCAGTGCATATATGCAGTCATGTAATAAGTATTATGATGGGTTCTCCTTGTTCAGCATCATGTTTATAAATCCTGTTACATGTTCATGCTGTTTCATGTAACTATATTTATTCATCCTCAATGCTTAGTAGTATTCCACTACATGAACAATTTATTTATGCATGCTACTGTTGACAGATCTGGGGCTTATTTCTAGTTTCTGGCTATGATAAATAGTGTGGTAATGGGCATTTGTTCTTACCTTTGTAATGTAAAGATGCATTTTTGCTTGGTATTTATTTTGGAGTGGAATTTTCTGGATCACAGGCATGCACATGCTTAGCCTTAATAGGTGCTGTCAAACAACTTTCCAAAGCTGTTGAATTAATTCCAGTACTCCATAAGCTCAAAATTAGATGCTCTTTTCTGCATTTTCTATTTTAGTCATTCTAATCAGTGGGTAGTTTTATCACATTGTGGTTTTAATTGAATTTCACTCTTGTGTAAAGAAGTTGAGCAGCTCTTCATGTTTCTGGACCATTTAGGTTCATCTTTTGTGACATTTCAGTTCAAGTCTTTTGCCATTTTTCATATTGAGTATATGTCTTATTCTTACGAATGTCTTTTGCCATTTTTCATATTGAATATATGTCTTATTCTTTCCTCTATTGTATGCTTGCTTTTATTTTTGTTAATTTGCTTTGCTACTCTCCATACTATGTCCTTGGTTTAAGTTTCTTTGCATTGACTTTGCTATGCTTTCACCATGTTTCATAAAATGGAAACTTATATCACTGGCTTTTGATATTTCATCATTTAGTACATATCCATTTATTTTTGAGTACTCCTTGCACAATGTTTCCTTTGCTATATTTTTGTTATCATGCAATTACCATATTTCTTTTATCTACAGAGATTATTCTTTTGGTCCATTAATTATTTAGATTATTTAGAAATGTATTATCTAACTTACAAATATTTAGGGATTTTTCTAGTTGTATTTCTGTTCTTTACTTCTAGATTAATTGTATTATAGTCAGAAATTTCAATTGTTTGAAATTTATTGAGTGCTGTTTTATTGCCCAACTTGTGGGGTCTCTTATTCTATGCCTCAAGTACACTTGAAACTGTACACTTGTGATCATTGCTTCTTTTTCTTCTTTTTTTTTTTTTTGATCATTGCTTCTTTAAAGGTAAAATGTCTTTTTTCCTGTGGTCATAAAAAAGATTTTATCTCTATCTTTGGTGCTAAGTGGTTTCCTCTGGTGAGTCTTATTGCTGTGTTCTTTCAATTCACTGACTGTCTGAATCCATTCATAGGAAAAACAGTAGTTCCTGCCTCTTGCATCAAGAAAGTTATGACCTTTGGATATTTTAAGTTAGCTTTTAAGACACGCACATGTGTGGATTCAAAATGTGACAAAAATCTTGAGGGAGAGAACTCTTGTGGATTTGTTGCAATTCCTTCTGGTGTGACTTTCTCAGTTACATGTTCAGGCTTTCCAGGGGACTTGGTTTGACTGTAATACCTGTAGTATTTCATGCTATTAGAGAGATCTATGGCATATAAAGAAAGTGTTGAAACTCCGGAAATATTTAGAGGACAATACAGTACAGACACCTAGAATCCTGCTGAGGGGTTCTGCCTCAAGACTGTGAGAGATTTCACTTTACACTTTAGGCTCACCTTCCCAGTCTCCTCTGCCACCTCGGACTCAGCAAATGTCCTAGTTGATAAAATAAGTGATATATTTGACCATCCACTAGATTCAGCCATCAAAAGCTCCGTTGGTCTGTCTTCTTTTTAGAGCACTTTTTTGTCTAAAAAAAGTTTGCTCACATCTCATGTCCAGTTCAATTCAGTTCAGTCTCTCAGTTGTGTCCAACTCTTTGTGACCCCATGAATCACAGCACGCAAGGCTTCCCTGTCCATCACCAACTCCTGGAGTTCACCCAGACTCACGTCCATCGAGTCAGTGATGCCATCCAGCCATCTCATCCTCTGTCGTCCCCTTCTCCTCCTGCCCCCAATCCCTCCCAGCATCA
>NW_011494620.1:2480231-2480705 GCF_000754665.1 Bison bison bison | reverse complement strand
AGTCTTCTCCAACACCACAGTTCAAAAGCATCAATTCTTCGGCGCTCAGCCTTCTTCACAGTCCAACTCTCACATCCATACATGACCACTGGAAAACCATAGCCTTGACTAGACGGACCCTTGTTGGCAAAGTAATGTCTCTGCTTTTGAATATGCTATCTAGCTTTGTCATAACTTTTCTTCCAAGGAGTAAGCGTCTTTTAATTTCATGGCTGCAGTCACCTGCAGTGATTTTGGAGCCCAAAAAAGTAAAAAATTTTTGGAGCCCCAAAAAATAAAATCTGACACTGTTTCCATTGTTTCCCCATCTATTTCCCATGAAGTGATGGGACCATGATCTTCGTTTTCTGAATGTTGAGCTTTAAGCCAACTTTTTCACTCTCCTCTTTCACTTTCATCAAGAGGCTTTTCAGTTCCTCTTCACTTTTTGCCATAAGGGTGGTGTCATCTGCATATCTGAGGTTATTGATATTT
>NW_011494620.1:2470025-2480131 GCF_000754665.1 Bison bison bison | reverse complement strand
AGCTGGTGCTTCTTCCAGTCCAGCGTTTCTCATGATGTACTCTGCATAGAAGTTAAATAAGCAGGGTGACAATATACAGCCTTGACATACTCCTTTTCCTATTTGGAACCAGTCTGTTGTTCCATGTCCAGTTCTAACTGTTGCTTCCTGACCTGCATATAGGTTTCTCAAGAGGCAGGTCAGGTGGTCTGGTATTCCCATCTCTTTCAGAATTTTCCACAGTGTATTGTGATCCACACAGTCAAAAGCTTTGGCATAGTCAGTAAAGCAGAAAAAGATGTTTTTCTTGAACTCTCTTGCTTTTTCTATGATCCAGCTAATGTTGGCAATTTGATCTCTGGTTCCTCTGCCTTTTCTAAAACCAGCTTGAACATCTGCAAGTTCACGGTTCATGTATTGCTGAAGTCTGGCTTGTCCAGGTATGCCCAATTTGCTGAAGAAGTAAAACAGCCAAGGACTTATCTGGTAGTCCAGTGGCTAACACTCTGCATGTGCAATGCAGGGGAATTGAGTTCGATTCCTAATCAGGGAGTTAGAGTCCACATGCCACTATTGAAAAAACCCCTAAATTGTTATGAAGATCAAAGATTCTGCATGCCACAACTAAGACCTGGTGCAGTCAAATAAATATTCAAAAATAAAAGGGCCAGCTGTTAGCAGCTCATACAGGGAATTATTTTCCCTGTCCTGTTTGGTATTTGAGGTCATCTAGTGCTTTTTGATTTCACAACTATATGACAACTTTAAGAAGTCATTTTTAAATGCCATTGTCAAATACATTCTACCAAGAAAGAGAAATTCTAGACCATTTACATTTATTGTTTTTCATTTAAAATAATTTTAGACTCACAAATAGCTGAAAATGGTGTGCATGGTTGCCTTATCCTTCACCCAGATTTATCTGATGATAACATCTCACATGACCACAGTAAAATGATCTGTACCAGGGAATTAATGTTAGCACAATATTACTAACTATTCTATGTATTTTCTTTAAATTTTGCAAGTTGACCTTAAAAGTTTAGTCACTCAATCATGTCCAACTCTTTGCGACCCCATGGACTGGAGCCTGCCAGGCTCCTCTGTCCATGGGATTTTCCAGGCAAGAGTACTGGAGTGGGTTGCCATTTCCTTCTCCAGAGGATCTTCCTGACCCAGGGATTGAACCCAGGTCTCCCACACTGTAGGCAGATGCTTTACCATCTGAGCCACCAGGGAAGTCCGACTAATACATTTTCTTGTCCAGCATTCGGAACTTTAAAGTTCACTTACTTGTCAAATCTTCTAGCCTCTTCAAGACTGTGACAGTTCTTGAGTTTCTCTCTCGTGGTTTTGATATTTTGATGAGTACTGGCCAGTTACTTTGTAGGATTCCCATTAATTTGTCATTATGTTTTCTTCATTAGATTGAGGTAACACAGTTGCAAGAAAGCTACAGACGTGATGTTGTTCCCTTTTTAGAGCATCATACCAAGAAGTGCATGATTTTAAAATAAAGGTTTTTCATCAGTCAGGTTTATAGAAGTGTAAGTCACACAAAGTAAACTTCACTCTCTTTAGTAGTGTAGAGTTCTATGAACTTTGATAAATGTTTACTGTTGGACAACCAGCACCACTATCCAGATATGGAGCAGGTGTGTATTTTTTTTTCTTTTTAAAGATTGAGATATAATTGATTTACAATGCTATTTTCAGATGTATGGCAAAGTTATTCATATATACAGATATGGAGCAATTTTATCATCTCTCAAAAATTCTCTCTGTCCCTTTTTTCATCAAGTGCTCTACCTCACTCCCTATTCCCTATTCTCTAGCTAACATTGATGTGTTTTCTGTCCTGGTCTTGCCTTTTCTAGAATGTAATATAAATGGAATCATATACCACACAGTCTTTTGAGTTTTGCTTCTTCAACATCCCAGATTGTATTGTAGATTCATCCATGGTGTGTATATCACTAGTATGCTCTTTTTTTCTTGCTAAATGCTGTTCCATTACGTAGTTGTACTATAGTGTGTTCATTGGAAGGACTGATGCTGAAGCTCCATTACTTTGGCCACCTGATGCGAAGAACTGACTCATTGAAAAAGACCCTGATTCTGGGCAAGACCGAAGGCAGGAGGAGAAGGGGATGACAGAGGATGAGATGGTTGGATGGCATCCCTGACTCTGTGGACATGAATTTGAGCAAGCTCTGGGAGTTGGTGATGGGCAAGCCTGGAGTGCTTCAGTCCATGGGGTCTCAAAGAGTCGGACATGACTGAGCAACTCAACTGTTGTTGACTGTTTTTTAAAAATCTGATTTATTTATTTGGCTGTGCTGGGTTTTTGTTGCTGTATGGGCTACTCTCTAGTTGTGGTCACAGCCTTCCCATTGTGGTGTCTTTTCTTGTTGTGGAGCACAAGCTCACGGGCATTTGAGCCTCAGGAGTTGGGGCACATGGGCTCAGTGGTTGCAGCTCCCAGGCTCTAGAGCACAGGCTCAGGAGGTGTGGCGCACAGGACTAGTTACTCCATGTGGGATCGTCCAGGAACAGGGATCACACCCATGTCTCCTGAAGTGGCAGGCAGATTCTTTACCCCTAAGCCACCAGGGAAACCCTATTTGTTGACTAGTTTTTGACTAGTTGAAAACCTTTGGGTTGTTTCCAGTTTTTTTGGTTATAAATAAGCAAAGCTACTGTAAACTTTCGCATGTATCAGATTTAATTTTAAAACATAAATACTTCCATTTTCTTATTTTGAATTATTCTATGTAATTTTTTTGTAGTTTCTATAAAGGAAGTTTTCTATAGAACACTTAGAGATCTCACTGATGAATGTATAACAGATGATAAAATGAAAGTGTTAGTTGCTCAGTCAGGTCCAATCCTTTGAGACCCCATGGACTGTAGCCTGCCAGCCTCCTCTGTCCATGGAATTCTCCAGGCAAGAGTACTGGAGTGGGTAGCCATTCCCTTCTTCAGGGAATCTTCCCAAACCAGGGATCAAATCGGGGTCTCCTGCATTGCAGGTGGATTCTTTACTGTCTAAGCCACCAGGAAAGTCCTATAACATGGATAACAGATGATATCCCTCTGTTATATAGATTTGTGTAGTCATGCAGTTGAAATCAACTTAGAGTATAGTCTGCTAATCACATCCATAACTTGTAACAAAGTGCCCATTAAATGATTTTGCTAGGATTGAAGACATAGAAAGTGAATTTTTCATGCTTCAATGTGTGTGATAATGTCGCTCTCAGGGACCCACTGAATAATCTGAGAACCTCTGCCAGAGAAAGAAAAGTGAAAAAATAAGACTAAAGTCAATGAACTAAAAATTGGCAATTTAAAGAGCTATTTATTGGTTCACTGGAACTAGACTGATATCCAGAAGGTGACATTTAAATTGTTCTGTGACTTTTCTTGTTAAGAAAAGTGTATGTCTACTCTTTTGTAAAGTGGATAAGTACTTCATCCTAAATTAAGTAAAATCCATTCTTTGGGTAATTTACATTTATAAAACTGTTTGTAATTGAAGACTAGAAACTAGAATTATGGGTGAAAATAACACATTGTATCAAATCTCTGAACTAGACTTTGTGCTTGAAATAAAAGTTGTCGGATGTGGCAAAATACTTACACCTGTGATGCTCAAGTTTAAACTTGTTTCTACTTATCACCATTAATGCTACTTTACTAATTTTAAATTGTGATTTCACATTCTTCTAAATATAAGCTAGAATTTAGAATGCCTCATCAGAACTATTCTTTTCAAAATATTGCTTATGGAATGAAGTTGTGTTTCTTTTGTCTATTAAAACCAAAAACCCAACTCCATCAATTCTTGACATTATCATCTCATCCGCTTCTCTAGATTTCATTAGCCCTCCAATTTTGTTAAAGTAAACATATTTATTGGAGAAGGCAATGGCACCCCACTCCAGTACTCTTGCCTGGAAAATCCCATGGATGGAGGAGCCTGGAAGGCTGCAGTCTATGGGGTCGCTGAGGGTCGGACATGACTGAGCGACTTCACTTTCACTTTTCACTTTCATGCATTGGAGAAGGAAATGGCAACCCGGTCCAGTGTTCTTGCCTGGAGAATCCCAGGGACGGGGGAGCCTGGTGGGCTGCCGTCTATGGGGTCGCACAGATTCGGACACGACTGAAGTGACTCAGCAGCAGCAGCAGCAAACCTATTTATTACCATGTGAAGATGTTTCAGATAGAGTCTATCAATCTCTGACCACAAGATCTTCAGGTTTTTCACTTTCCAGCTCCTTCCCTCTTCTCTTGAAGTCTTCTAACTTCTTAGGTTGGCTTTATCATGCTCTCTGCCAACTTTGCAGTTTTTGAAATCTCAATTGATTCCACATGTAGTATATGATATAATCAACATTAGTTGGCAATGATTGTAGTTCAGTTTGACACATTAAAATATCAGAATTCCTTATTCCCTGATGTTATAATGTTCTACACCTGGATCATCTGTCCTCTGCTTTGCCTGCTTGTTCTTTCTTAGCTATAAACCCAATCCAAAGTCAGAGGAGTACCTTGTTGTTATTGCTCAGTCACTCAGTCTTGTCTGACTCTTTGCAACCCCGTGGACTGTAGCTCACCAGGCTTCCCTGTCCATGGAATTGTCCAGGCAAGAATAATGGAGTGGATTGTCATGCCCTTCTCCAGGGGATCTTCCCCATCCAGGGATCGAACCTGGGTCTCCTGCATTGCAAGCAGATTCTTTACCATCTGAGCCACCAGGGCCAGGTGAGACCCCTCCCCCAGTTATACTATCCTTACTGCTGAAGCCAAGCTGGATAAAATATATATATATAAACAATGGTTTGAGGGCAATGGAAAGTGAGAAACACAAATAGGATCTGAGTGATTAGGATCCCAGAGTGAAGGACAGTGTACTGTGTCATCTCTAAGTCTTTCTTAGCTTGTTTGCTTCAGGAAATTTCTAGTTTGGGAAAAGAAACACAGAGCAGCATCCAGCAGCCCTACTTAGCCAAGAACAAAGAGATTGAAGTCTGAGTCTTCCAGACTGGTTAAAATCAAAGCAACAGGATTCTGGAGAGAAGGGGATTGCAGAGAAATGAAATCCCTGTATATAAATTGTTTTTTAAGATAACTGTTGATCCTCAGCTGTGCACACACAGAGAAAAAACCTTAGGAAGCCCAGAAGAGAAAAACAGATGGGCAACTAAAGAGTTGGACCAAAATTTTAGGAGCTATGTGGTCCAACTTCACCCTTAGACACCAGAGGAGTCTTAAAGTAAGTACCATGGTCTGAAATCAAGTATGACAGCCTAGAAGTGAATTTTATAAACCTGATGTAATGTAACCGCTAAAAGCCCAAACTGATGCTTGAGAATATTAAGATGATTCATTGTTTAACTGCCTACCAAGAGAAAATTTTAAGTTGTTTGGAAGTAGATAACATCACCCAGAATCTCTTCAGTATTGTACACAAAATGTTCATCCTCTTAACCAAAACTATGAAGCATGATTAAAGCAAAACAAACACACACATAGGCTCACGGACTGAAAATGAAGAGAATGCAAGTGAAAGAAACTAACCAACTAGTGATTGACATTTTGGGGTTACCAAAGAGAGACATAAAGAATCTGCCTGCAATGTGGGTTCAATCCTTGGGTCGGGAAGATCTCCTGAAGCAGGAAATGACAACCCACTCCAGTATTCTTGCCTGGAAAGTCCCATGGACAGAGGAGCCTGGTAGGCTATAGTCCACGGGGGTCACAAAGAATCGGACATGACTTAGTGACTGTCACAGAGATATTTAAAAATTTTTGATTAATATCATAGACAAAATTATGGAGGGTTTTAGCAGAGACACAAAATTCATACATATGTACACACACAAAGAGTAAATTAGAAGAAGCCAAAAAGTTAATAACCAGAGTTAAGAGTTCAAAAGTTGTAATGGAAGATTAAAGCCATCAGAAGACAGGATCAGTGATCTGGAAGGTAGGTCAGTAAAAAAATACCAAGATGATGCCAAGAGAATAAAATAAAATACACAAAAGATCGTAAAAGATACAAGGTCATGGTGAAAAGTTTTGACATAAGAGCAATGAGTCCTAGAAGAAGAAGAAAGAAAAACTGAATAGAAATCATATGTGGAAAGGTACGACAAACTCTGAGCACACATTTAAGAAGCTTTGTGATTGTTTATGGGAGAAGGCAATGGCACCCCACTCCAGTACTCTTGCCTGGAAAATCCCATGGATGGAGGAGCCTGGTAGGCTGCAGTCCATGGGGTCTCTAAGAGTCAGACACGACTGAGTGACTTCACTTTCACTTTCCACTTTCATGCATTGGAGAAGGAAATGGCAACCCACTCCAGTGTTCTTGCCTGGAGAATCCCATGGACAGAGAAGCCTGGTAGGCTGCAATCCGTGGGGTCGCACAGAGTCGGACACGACTGAAGTGACTTGGCGGCGGCGGCAGCGGTGATTGTTTATTTAGAATATCTGCAAGAGTTTACAAATAAATTACTAGCATTTTTAAGTGAATTAAGTAGAGTTATTGGACCTAGGTAAACACAAAGAAATTAACTGTCTTTCTTGATGTCCTATTAAGGAATAGAATTTATACCTAAGTGATTTTCCTAAAGTCTTGTTTGACTTCCACCTTTCTAACACCTATCTTCTCCTGATCCCTGTTCTCCCCCTTTTCCTCCCTTCCTCTCTTTCCCCCCAGGTCTTTCCTCCTATCCTTCTTCCTTTCTCAACTTTCATCATTTGAAATAGATTGAAAATGCTAAAGCTCTATGTACGCATTTATTTAGTCACATCTTATTACTGATTGGATAATTGCTTAGCTATCATCTGAAATGAACTCTGTCACTCTTAACTTTACAGATTATTTTTAATTCTACTTAATTCTTACAAGAGTTCATTGAAAGAATCTTCTATAACTTTAAACGAACTCTATTTATAACAATGTATTTAGTGATCCATCAGAATACTGGGGACATGATCCCTTTCACTGCTCCTAAATAAGGTGAATTCTGAGACTCAAACACACCCAAATAAAGTGGGTGGCACCAGAGGAAGGCAGTATTAGGTCTGTGTATATCCCAAACCACTTTCTTAAACACTAATTTGGAATTAATAAATCAAAGATGAGTCAGAACTGTCCAGTTTTTTTAAAACCCATTCAGCCACTAAGGAACATTGCTTATTTTCCTAACAAGGCTAAATTATACATTTCTCTTTTGCTCATCTTTCCTTTTCAATTCTCACAATTCTTGTGCCACAAAAATTCAGATCATCTATGGATTGCTAGTCACTTCTTGTATATAAATGTTTTGCATAAGTTGGTATTAGAAAAACTGTAGGAAGTCTGAACAATGGGTGTGGTAAAACACTGCCATATCAGAATTTTAATTTTGCAAATGTTAATGACTATGCCATTAAAAAATACTGGGAGTCCTAGTCCTGAGTTCCATATGTTGTTAGAAGTTTTCCAGATGTCTGAGAAATATAATACCATTCATTTGAATCTCTCTATAGTTAAGCCATCTGGTACAGTGAAGTACCAGAAGCTTTACAATTATTCATGATTCTGTTACATAGAATGCCATTTTTTTGCTATTGGAGAATGAGCTGATACCACAAATATGCTATTAGTAAACATGAAAAAGTTCCACCATTATGGAGATAGACGTTGATGTTTCCATTAAGAGGTTATATCAGTTATTACTATTCATATTCATCAACACATAAATGTTATAAATGAGATGATACTTTAAACACCTGCAGTTTCATTGAAACCTGGATTCCACATATTTTATAATATAGTCATCATATTGTAGTACAACATATACATTTATATCCTTTTGTGGAAATCTTAAGTTTACGTATAATCCATGATGTTGTTAACAGAAAAAGATTCAAGAGTTGAGTGAATCCTTAAAAACTTTTATGAGTTTTTCATTCTGATAGCTTCAGCAATTGGGAAGGGATAAAGGTATCAGAAAAATTCACGACAGCTGGTGTAAATGATAGACATGTAACACTGGCAAGGGGGTATATTATATTTGATACTAATTCTTCTTCACTTCTGAGATTATCATGGTCAGAATAGGATTTAAAATCCACCTAGTAAATCTTCACTGAACATGTGTAATGTGCCGAGAACTTTTTTAGCCATGGTGCCAGTTACAAAGTCAAATAAAGCATTTGTTTTTGTTGTTGAGTTGCTCAGTTGTGTCTGGCTTTTTTTGACTCCACAGACTGCAGCATGCCAGTCTTCCCTGTCCATCACTATCTCCCAGAGTTTGCTCAAACTCATGTCCATTTGAGTTGGTGATGCCATCCAACCATCTCATCCTCTTTCACCCCCTCCTCCTCCTGCCCTCAATCTTTCCCAGCATCAGGGTCTTTTCCAATGAGTCAGCTCTTCACATCAGGTGGCCAAAGTATTGGAGCTTCAGCTTCAACATCAGTCCTTCCAATGAATATTCAGGGTTGATTTCCATTAGGGTTGACTAGTTTGATCTCCTTGCAGACCAAGAGACTCTCAAGAGTCATCTCCAACACCACAGCACAAAAGCATCAATTCTTCGATTCCACCTTAAGAAGCTTGCTTCCAGTCTCACTCTTGTTACTGATCTCATCATTTGTTGGCTCTACGGACTTATGTTACAGATGTCTCAGGAAATAAATCCCAGAATCAGGTGGTAGAAGTTTCAAACATCCATATGTTCTTGCAATACACATTTAATAAACATTTATGGAACATTTTTAAAGTACAAGATTGCCAGCATTAAAAATAAAATAAAAAAGGAAAATATCCTTAACAAATGGTTGCCTGCATGCCTGCTCCATTGTGTCTGACTCTGCCACCCCGTGGACTATAGTCCACCAGGCTGCTCTGTCATGGGATTTCCCAGGCAAGAGTTACTGGAGTGGACTGCCATTTCCTCTTCCAGGGAATCTTCCTGACTCAGGGATTGAACTTGAGTCTCCTGCATTGGCAGGCAGATACTTTACTACGGAGCCACCTGGGAAGCCTGTAAGAAATGGTTGGGCTAGTGAAAATTTTGGAAATGTAAACAAACTATAAAGTACAATAGAAGGAAGTGTCATAGAAGAGAGATAGGTAGCTTGCGTTTTGGGAAGACAATGGAAGGAAAAACTAATTCTGAAATGGTTTGGTGATTATTTTCTAGAGAAAGAAATGTTTGAGCCAGTTCTGGAAAAGTGACTTCATACCTGTTCTCAGCTGAGATAAGAAACATTTCTGTGAAACAGAAAAAACCTTCAACTTGTCTGCTCAGGACCTGCACTATGCTCTTTGTTAACATATAATGATGATATCCAATCTAAATACTTCTTTCAGAGAAAGATTATTGCCTTTAATGGGAGTTTGCAGTAGAAGGTTTTTTATTTTTAATCCAAAAGAGTGATATTAACAGTAGAAATGCAAAGTCTGGGAGCTGATTTTGAATTTCGATCATGATGTCTATTTGCTTTTGTGAAGTAAACTCTGGTGTGGGAATTATTTCATATGGAGGA
Organism: Bison bison bison; assembly: GCF_000754665.1. Taxonomy (NCBI): domain Eukaryota; kingdom Metazoa; phylum Chordata; class Mammalia; order Artiodactyla; family Bovidae; genus Bison; species Bison bison. The sequence continues at coordinate 2,470,600 of NW_011494620.1, read as the reverse complement.
ATTGTGTGACAGGAAGAGAATAGAACAATAAATCTCAGAAAGAGGACAAATAATACTAGGAAATACTAAAAACATGCCAACAATGCACAATGAGTTCTATAACAGTCCCTTTCCTTTGTTTTCACGAAATTAAAAGGTTGAAAATAATGTATTTTAGAAAGAATTTAATTGAAGGAAAAAAGTAAAGAATGAATAAAAGTGCCATAAAATAAGTGACTGTGGAAGAAAAAAGAAAAGCAAACATACAAAATAATTTTGTTGCAGAATGAATAAGGTGGAAAATAAAAACGTATGGCCTGTCAAAAGAGCAATGTAGGCTTTAATGAAGGTAAACACCCTTAGCTTCTCGGTGGCTCAGGTGGTAAAGAATCTGCCAGCAATACGGGAGACCCAAGTTTGATCCCTGGGTCAGGAAGATCCCCGGGAGAAGAGAATGGCTGCCCAGTATTCTTGCCTGGAGAATTCCATGAACTGGAGGACTACAGTCCATGGTGTCACAAAAAGTTGGACATGATTGAGCACACACACACACACACACACACGCACACACACACACACACGCACACACACATCTT
>NW_011494620.1:2451361-2469925 GCF_000754665.1 Bison bison bison | reverse complement strand
ACTCTAAAATTATCGGTATGTACCCTTGGGCAAGTTATATAATCTTTTGCACTTTTAATTTTCTAACTGTATAACAATGATTATAAAACCTAATCCTGGGGTATTTGTTGAGGATTAACAATAATAAATTCATTCCAGGCAACATTTTATCACTGGCAGAACAAAAATATTTATTTAAACGCATCCATCAATATAAAACCAGTTGTACACTTAAGTAATACACATAATCTTTTCATTGCTAAATTAAAATCATGCTAATCTTTTTATAAAACATATATGGAATCCTAAAAAACCATAAATAATATAGTATGAAGCCTCAAATACCATTATATAACTATTATTGTTTGTTTTATTTATTTCATTTTTATTTATTCTGTTTATTATTTATTCTCCTTTTGCTTATAAGCTTGATTATAATTCTATACTATGGACTCATCGCTGAGGTGGGAGAGGATGTTGGGAGAAAGGTCAAAATTAAATGGGATTATGGGGATCAGAGAAAGAGAATGTTACATATATCTTAACATTTGTAGAGCTATGTATTAGCAATTACTCTCTCTATCACTATTTCCTGGCTCTTAACAATTACTACCTTATATTGCTGCTAATCTTGACAGGTGAATATTCTGTACCTGCTAATAGATATAAGTAACTTCTTGACCCAGAAATTGAACCAGGGTCTCTCACATTGCAGGTAGATTCTTTACCAGCTGAGCTACTAGGGAAGCACCCATGTTTGCTAATAGACATACAGAAGGAGCTTAGGTTGGCTGTTAAAACTGGGTTTGAATCCTGACTCTTACAAAGTATGTAAAATCAGGTTGTTTAAATAACATATAAATTCAAATGAGAACATGTTCTAAATATGCAAAATAACTGAGATTCTATTTGTGAAAGCAGGTCTGTACCACAGAATCTGATACATAGAATGTGCCCATAAACATTATTTTATTTTCTCTTTGAGGATTGAGCATTATACTTCTTTGATTCTTCACTGTCCCTAAGAGTCCCTAAAAAATTCTAAAAATTTTTTGCAATTGAGAATTATAAAAATGCTAATAAAATAAATCAAAGAAATCCGTGAACTCTGCCTCAAGATTAAGAAAGAAATAATGGAAAGTCTATATTCTGTCCACTTTTGATTATTATACATTTGAGGTCAGAAATATTTTGAAATTCTGATATATTGTATTTTTTTAATCAAAATGTAATTTAAGGGAGGGAATTTGGCCTGGGAAATAGTGTTTAGGAAATATGTTTTTTCATTTAATTTTTAAAATAAATTGTATAGAATAAATACTTGCTACAACGTAGCTTTAAAAAAAGAAGCAGGGATATCATGGCATTTAATTTCAAAGCATAATTCAAGGTCGCCTTATAACTGGTTTCTACGTCTAGATACTCCCCAATCTAAACTACCTGTCTGGGTTAAAATGATCTTTTCTGTTAACCTCCTTTTCATGTTAAAAAAATCTCAAATGACTTCCCATTACCCGTTGAGTTAAAACCAAACTTCTCCGCTTACCCCTCAACATGCATTTAGATCCCAGTTAACCTTTGTAGCCGTGTGTACTTCGGTTCTGCTGGGAGATGGACACACTTTAATGTGCTGGGTGCAGCAACCGCATGACCTCTTCTCTTCCCCTGATAAAGAAAAGTTCTGCCTCTATGACGTTTGAGAGGTAGTTCTCCCTAGGAAAAGAATTTACCTCTTTTCTTCCTTAGAATCAATATGTTCATGAAAAATTGCAAGCTCCATTTCTTCCCTGAAGTCTTTCCTGATTGTTTTGAGATCAAATTTATACACCCTCTGTAGTTTCTAAAATCTGTACTTTTATCTTGTAGATATTATAGTCTGCCTTATGTTACAGGTTGTTTGTAACTTTATCTCACACTCCTACTCCACTGGGCATTCCCTTGAAACAACTGAAGTGAAGGATTTGCCTTTGTCTCTTCTCCAGGACACAGTATAGCCCTTTGATCATAGTTTGAGTCTGATAATTCATTTAAAGACATAGTAAATATTTTTGAACGTTCACTATATGATACATTAAAAAGTAGGTGTTAGGCTAGGAGGATTAATGAAAGTTTTTACTGCTGTCTAGATCTCCTTTCTCAGATCAGACTGTTTATCCCCCATTGCCATCGTGATGGCTGGTAAGGACTCCCAGCTCCTCTTAAGAATTGCCCTGTGTGAACAAGAGTGTCCAGGCTGTGCAGCTCACAGGCTGTGGCTGACTGGCTTGGATGCCAGTGGCTCAAAGTGAGGCCAGTTTTGTGGTGCAATTTGTATTCCTCAGGATGACGTCAGGTTGAGATGACATCCTTGCTTAGCTGTTTCCTCTATCCTGTCCTACTTCCTTCATATCCTTTCTTCTGAGAGTGTTTCTTTGATCAGTCATGAGCAATGCAGGAACTACAGGAGACATGGGTTTGATCCCTGGGTTGGGAAGATCCTCTGGAGGAGGAGCAAATGGCACCCCATTCCAGTGGTCCTGCCTGAGAAATCCCATGGACAGAGGAACCTGGCTCGCTACAGGCAGTCCAGGGGGTCGCAGCTGAGCACTCGCATGTGCACGCAGAACTCTCAGAAATGAAGTCAGGGAAATACTGAAAAGTTAAAAAGAGGACAATTGCTTTCCCCCCTTTCTCACCAGCTGATAGAATTCTGTTAATATCATAGCCTCTCCTTATAAACCAGCACCTTCTACGAAGCTTTCAGTCTTTCACACAGATAGTATTAACCATCCCTTTATTGATGTCCTATACCTGTAACTCAGTGTTTATGACTCTATAATAGGATGTTCCTTGATGTATGGTAACTATTTGGATAGTTACTATTTGGATCTGTACCAGTGTTTATGAACCTATTTGTGCCTAGAATCAATGTTTATAACTCGATTACAATGATCTGTGTTGTGTATGTGTCTCTTCCATCAGACTGTGCTTTGCTGGTGGGCAAGAAACAAGCAATGCAGCATTTCTGATTCTGGTATCTTTGTGCTCAACACAGGCACACAATAAACACCCTTAAAGAGATGATATGCAATTCATTTTTAAATACTATTGATGGAAAAATTATTGATACTCAGATTTTCTACAGAATAAATCCTGGTATTCAAGGCATTTAAAATATTCAATCATTCTAGAGTCAGAAGTGTGGTTCTCTAAGTTTCAGCTAACATTTTAGAAATAATATTAATACCACCCTACAAAGACACTTTCCCTGAAATAAACACCATGCTCGAGCAAGTCTAGCTTTCTCTGTGTCCTAAATACAACATATCTGCCAGTACCTCAGAGGGAATAGTTTTATCATCACCTTTTCACATTCCACAGAACTTATTAATCAGAGTACATTTAATACATTTTGCTCAATTATTATTATATATATTCCTATAGATGCTAAATATATGTAAGTCTCTGAAAATAACTTATGCTCTGATATTAACTCCTTCAAACTAAATGTAACAAGAGTAATTACTTAAGTGGAAGAAATGCGGTATTTGATATTAATTTAAATCACAACTCTTCTTCTTAATTGATGAATGCCTAATAATAAGCTAATTACTTAATCTAAGACTCCATTTTCTTACCTGGAAAATGGTGATAATACATGCCTTTCAAGAGTTGCAGGAAAATAAAGGATAATACATGTAACAAGGGGGCTTCTCTGGTGGCTCAGAAGTAAAGAATCCACCTGCAATGTAAGAGACACAGGTTCAATCCTTGGGCTGGGAAGATCCCCTGGAGGAAGTCACTGCAATCCATGTTGGTATTCTTGCCCGGAGAATCCCATGAACAGAGGAGCTTGGCAGGCTACAGTCCATAGTGTTGCAAAGAGTCGGACACGACTGAAATGACTCAGCACGCATGCATAATCATATATACAGATATACACATATTTATATTTCAAGTGAGAGATAAATAACTAGAATCCAAAATATTACTGTTATCTCTACATTATGGGATTAATTGTGATTTAAAAATTTTTTCTTTTTGTGTATTTTTATTACCTGAATTTTATTTGTATGACAAATGTTTATTCGTATATAATAAAATTATTAAGCTAGGCAGTTCTGTTCAAAAGTGAACTGAAAAATTTGAAATGTACAAAAAGTATAATTTTTGAACTATATCAAAATATCAGTGGTAGAGATCTGATTAATTTCATTTTTATGTTTATCTTTTAATATTTCTATATAGCATCAAATACTATAGCATGATGTAATGGAAAATATTTTAAAAATTAGCACTTACTTCTAGAAATATAGCATTTATTCAGCATCTTTAAAATATATATATATAGCCAAAGAATCAAAGGAAGCATGGAAAATATTGAAGGAACTCTGCTGTGAATTATGGATTATTTTTTAAGTATGTGTTTTCAAAACTTTCTTAGAATGTTACATTATATTATTGCAATAAAAGTGACCATTATTCAAACTCAGTAAACTAATATTGACCTGAGTAATATCCTTCTTTATCATTTCCATTTTGTTTTTCCCATTATATGTTAAATGATATGGTAAACTAGTTTTTTAGATATTTATATCATATAGATACTTTGATTTAATTCTCCACCAATCCTTACATTATGTGTACAATAATATCAGTAAGGGTATTCTGACTGTAGCTAATTCCTTTCAAGTTTCCAAAAGCTGAGTCCATTTCTTTGAATACCTTCAGCTCTTAACATTTAGTAAAAATCATAAAATTCATCTTTCATGAACAATTTAGTAATATAAGTCTTTGAAGACTTTTGGCATTGCTCTTCTAAAATACAAGGATTCAAAGAGCACTAGAACAATGATCTCATTAATTTCCCTCAGAGCCCTGAAAGGTAAATGGCAAGTCTGCGAGATGGATTAGTGAGAGTTTTCATTAAGTTCGTAGCAGACACTGAGGGAGGTGGCCAGCACTTAACCAGATGGAATTAAAAATTAAAAGACACTTTGCAGAAGTGGCTAGATACTATAGAATGGAACTTTAGAGAGATTACTTCTGTGCAGTAATAAGAATAAATGTGTACTGTAAATTGGAAACGAAAAAACAAAATGAGAATTGGAAATTATAAGTGAAAGACAAAAAAAAAGCCATACTCTATATTTTTTAAATTAGATCCAGATTTTCATAAGGCAAAAATTTAGCTTCCATTGTGTATTTAGTATTTGATGCAGTCTATATGAAGTGTATTTTCTAGTTTTTCTCCAACCTGAGAGAAATCAGGAAAAGTTCAAGCACAGATGTTCTGATACGCAAAAAGATTCAAGTACAAGATGTTTAAGAAGTGATTAAAACATTTGTGCTGATTTTTGAATGAGAAAGAGTCGTTATTTGAAATACACTTAGAGTATGAGAAAGGTTATAAGAAGGTGGAGACTGTAGTTTTATCTTCTACAAAGGTCAAACAAATGTAAATAACTAAAGGGCACCCTTGTTATTTAAGACAGAAAGGAGAGCTTTTAGTAAGTGAATGATGCCGGAAAAGCTCAAAAGAGTTGGGGGCTGGGTTTTTGTGTATTTGTGTTTTGTTTTTTATATTTTTTCTATGGCATTAACATTTACATAACATAACATTTACCATCTTAAACAATTCTTTAACGTTAATTATATTCACAATGTTGTATAATCATCACAGCTATTCAGTTTATTCTAAACTTTTTCTTTGTCTTAACAGAAACTTTATATCAATTAAGCAGTCATTCCCCACTGCCATTCCCCTAAGTCCCTGTTAATGCCTACTCTACATTCTCTCTATGAAATTGTTCATTGTAGGCAACATATATAAGCAAAATAATATAGCATTCATCATTTATACCTGGATTATTTCACCTAACCTGGTCTTTAAATTTCTTTCATGTGATAGCATGTATCAGAACTTCAATATTTTTTATGGCTGAATAGTATTTCATCATATGTATATACCACATATTGTTTATGCATTCAATTGTTCATGGACATGTGGGTTGTACCATCTTTTGGCTATTGTGAATAATGCTGCTATTAACACTGCCATGTAATTTTCTGTTTGAGGCCTTGAATTTATATAACTTGTCATCATTTTAGCTTCTTAGATGTGTACATTATTGGGTTTTTTAAATCAAATTTGGAAAGTTTTCAACTATCTGCTGTTGACCACTTCTCGTGAATTTTCATTCCAAGTATTGCATTTTTCAACTTCAGGATTGATGCTTGATCTTTTAAATATTGATTTATCTTTATTGACATTGTCTACTTGGTGAGACATCATTATTATACTTTTCCTTTAATTTTTTAAGATATTGTTTCCCTTATTTAATAGCTTATTTAAAGTCTTTATAAGTCTAGGGCTCTAGGGATGCGTTCTTCTGACTACTTTTTAAATTCATGTGCTTGGACAGCTCCTTTTTTTTTTTTTGCTTGTTGCATATTTTTGTTGTTATTGAAAACTGGGCATTTTAGATAATATAGTGTGAAAATTCTGGAAATCAGATTTCCCTTCATCCCCAGAGTTTTGTTGATGATGAGACTTTCTCAGATTGATTATGTGATGCTTATATTCCTTGTAGAGTGTGGCCGCTTAAGAGTGCGCTCACTTAGTGAGTGATCACCTATTGTTTCGTGAGAGGTTCCATTTAATTCCTGGAAGCCTTAAGCTTTTGTTGAGGGGCTCTTTGTGTTTGGACACGCCTTCAGGTCTTTCTTCTTTTTAAGAAATTATTCTTATGTGCATGTTTTGGTTGTGCTGGGTCTCCACTGTGGTGTGTGGGCTTTTCGCTGTGGTGTTTGGGCCTCTGTAGTTATGGGCACATGGGTCTGAGTTGTACCATGGTAGGTGGGATCTTGATTTCTAGACCAGGGATTGAACCCATAGCCCCTGCCTTTGGTAGGTGTACTCTCCACCACTGGACCACCAGAGAAGTTCCTACCTTCTCTTTTTCAGTTCAGTTCCATTCACTTCAGTTCAGTCGCTCAGTTGTGTCGGACTCTTTGTGACCCCATGAACTGCAGCACACCAGGCCTCCCTGTCCATCACCAACTCGCAGAGTCCACCCAAACCCATGTCCATTGAGTCGGTTTAGTGCCATCCAACCATCTCATCCTCTGTCGTCCCCTTCTCTTCCTGCCTTCAATCTTTCCCAGCATCAGGGTCTTTTCTAAGGAGTCAGTTCTTTGTATCAGGTGGCCAAAGTTTTGGAGCTTGAGATTCAACATCAGTCTTTCCAATGAATATTCAGGACTGATTTCCTTTAGGATTTCTGTTCTTAGGCAATTAAAAGCACTGATGTAATCTTTTCTTTCTGCTAAAGCAGGACACCAAGGTCAGCCAGCAGAGGTCGATTCAGATCCTCTGTTCCTGGCTGTGTGCAGTCCTGCACGTATGAACTGTCTTCTAGATCACGAGGAATATGTCAGAGCTTTTCAAAGCTCCCTGTGGATTATCTTGTTTCACAGATTTTCCTTGTGTGTTTTGGCCAACCTCTTATTTGTTCCAACTCATATTTACAGCCTTAGAGAGCTGTGTGGTGAACTACTGCCTTTGATTTTTTTTTTCAACGAATTTCCTGGAGATGGGGCTTTCTCATGAAACAAGTCCCAAAATTAGATCAAATAAAAACATCTTGCAAATGGAGATTTTCCAAAAAGCTGTGAGACTGGTTAAATACTGATGATACTCTGGGAAAAGCTTTATTAGGGACTTCAAACTTATCTGCTCCCTCAGGTGTCTGCAACACTGCTGGTTTACAGATTAGTGATTTGCAAAGCTACCAGTTTGGCTTTGATTTACTTATTTATTTATTTGGCTGTGCTGGGCTTTAGTTGTAGCACTGGGGATCTTGACCTTTGTTGAGGTGGTGCTAGTGGTAAAGAACCTGCCTGCCAATGCAGGAGATGTAAGAGACTTGGGTTCGATCCCTGGGTCGGGACAATCCCCTCAAGGAGGGCATGGCAACCCACTCCAGTATTCTTGCCTGGAGAATCCCATGAACAGAGGAGCCTGGTGGCCTGCCGTCCATAGGGTTGCAAAGAGTCTGACACAACTGAAGCGGCTTAGCACAGCAGGGCACGGTGGTTTCTTCAGTTGCAGCATGTGGGATCTAATTCCCTGACTAGGGATGGAACCTGGGCCCCTGCGTTGGGTGCTCAGAATCTTGGCCACTGGACCACTGGATAAGTCCCGGCTACCAGTTTTCAAGGCAACTGTAAGTTGGGAAGTTGGAGATAAGAATAGATCAAATTAAAATGACATAAATTTCCATTCTTACCTAGGTTCAGCAGTTTTTATTGAATAAATGCTCCTGAGATTGTTAGAAGCCATTGGTTAATAGACAGAGTTCCAAAAAGTTGATTTTAACAATTTTTTGCCAGTGTTTTTGTTGCCTTTATTTGCAGAGGTGCCCACTCTGCCTTTTCTGAAAGTAAACCATGTGTTTTTTTACAGTTTTTTAAAGGCCCAGTAAAACTTGATAACCTGTTAAACACATATCCTCATGGCTTGGAGAAGGAAAAAAAAAAAAAATCCCATGAACTTTTTTCAGTTAGATAGTACAGTTGCAGAATTAGTTTTGCTCAGAATTGTATCTGTTTATGAATTTAGCGTATTTTGAAGTATTATAACAACTAACTCTTTTCCAGTAACTAAAGAAAAGTCTTTGATATTTCCCATGAAGTCTACTTGAGGTCCCAGGAAGCCTAACTTCTTGATTAGGTGAAAGGCAGCATTTGTAGTTGTCAAGAACATGAATTCTGGATTTCAACTATTTAGATTCAAGTCTTGGCTCTGCCACTTGCTAGCTGTGTGATCTTACCTAACAAGCTTAGTTTCTTTGTTGTTGTCCAGTCTCTCAGCCATGTCTGACTCTTTGCAACCCCATGGACTGCAGCACACCAGGCTTTCCTGTCCTTCACCATCTCCCAGAGTTTGCTCAAATTCATATCCATTGAGTCAGTGATGACATCCAACCATCTCATCCTCTGTCATCCCCTTTTCCTCCAGCCTTCAATCTTTCCCAGAATCAGGGTCTTTTCCGATGAGTCAGCTCTTTGCATCAGGTGGCCAAAATATTGGAGCTTCAGCATCAGTCCTTCCAATGAATATTCAGCATTGATTTTCTTTAAGATTGAGTGGTTTGATCTCCTTGCAGTCCAAGGGACTCTTAGGAGTGTTCTCCAACACCACAGTTTGAAATTTCTCTGTACCTGAATTTTACTAATGTGTAAATGTTTAATAATAATCATATGTACGTTATGGTGTTTTTAGAAGGATTAAATGAGTGAATATTTTCAATGTGTCTAGGATATTGCCTGGTATATATAAAAACTGCATAAGCATCTTGAAGCCAAACTTAAGTATGAAATATTAAATTGAATAAACAAATGGAATAATGTTATGCAGGATTCCTAACTCTGCACATGGATCTCCATGTAGTTTTCCAAAATCAGAAAAAAAAAAAAAAATCTTTGGTCTACTTTTCATTCTTCTAATTCCAATGACAATGAGAATGAGACTTCACTTTTTTCCAACTGTGCCAGCCTACTTAATCACTTGACCTAAATGAAGAATTAGGAGTAGAATCATTTATCTCTTTACTGTGAGACAGAAAGAAGTGACTGAAGTCTCTGTTTTGTTTGGCATGATCCTGGAGTCTGAGCTCTCTTTGTATGCTTCGGGTTAAAGCTTTAAAAGACTTATCAAACAACTTCACCTAAGCAAGGATCTTGCTGTCTTCTTCACTGCTGGATATCAGGTCTTAAATACTACCTGAAAGTATATTCTTGTCAATGAAAATATATTTCAAATGAATTAATAAATTAATTAATAAAGTGATTCATTAAATCAGTTAGTTGACATGGTTGCACTTGGCAGTTCAGTAGTTAGAGATGCTGTATTATCTGATTGTAACCATGTTTGACTCATCAAGGCAACAGAGAAATAAAGAACTTCATTCTTTCATCAAGTTTATAAGAAACAATAGAAGAAACCCAAAGTTATTGTAGACAGAATAACAATCAGGTATTCAAAATTTGGTTATTAAGTTTCATAACTAATTTCAAGAAAGTTTAATTCCTATAGATTCTTCTGTTATAGTAAAATGTAAAGCATAGAAAATTTAGTAAAGGGTACAGAATCCTTGGATAACTTCCATTATGTTTATTTTTTGCATTTTTAATTGTAGGGATTTTGCAGATGTTAAGCCAGATGGGTCTTGTATTTTTAAAAAATGGTATAGAAAAGTATATAATTAGTTTGTGAGCAGAGTTTTCTCTCAATTATTCTTTTTCTGTTACAAGAGCAAAAGCTGGGTTACATTTTTAGTTTTACTGTGTCAAGTATACTCTGTTTAGGGAAGAAAGATTTATTTTCTTGCTTATAGACAACTGCCTTATATTCCCCATTATTTTTAAGGAACAGATCAATTTTGTCAAAAACATACTAGAGTATAATTTATCTTGGACAAGTTTATGTTACCTATTGTTTTGAATAAAAATAGTTATTAAACTATTTAAACATACTAGAAACTTTGCATATATAATCTACTTTATAATAATATCAAAATTAAGCTTTGAATAAGAATTTTGAGATGTATTATTGCCACAGTAGTAATTCATTTTTGATGCTTAGTGTGAATTTTTAAAGAAAAATTTAAAACAGAATTAGTAAACAAATTCCAAACAATTTCTTATTTTATGACTAAGATCTGTGAAGGTTAAGGAATTCTCTGACACTGTTGGAAGCTTTGGAAACATTTCAGTATTTTCAAAGTAACTAATTAGTTTTGTCCTTATTATTTCATATCTATATTTTTTTCATTTCAAATTGAAGGTGAGCAATGAATATCAGTTTTATGGATGATCAATACAATAACTTCATTTTGATTGCTCTTTTGTTATGGAGACTAGAGAGAGGTCTAATTCAAAAGTATAATTGAATGAAGAGAGAAAAAGTTGATTCACAACAGTTCTGTAACACAGCCTGTAACATTTTGTAAAAAAGTGTTATAGGGTCTTTGTTTTCCATGGAGATGTAGACAACATTCCTTTGTGATCTGTGCTTTTAAAATTTGAATCAAGAAAAATCTTTCCTAACCATACACAAACTGGCTTGTATTTTCCCCCTAAATGTGTTAAAGATTTGCTTTTAAACTTAATGGCTTTATATACTGGAGTGGACTTTTGTAAATAATGTAATCTAAAATATCTATTTCTATGTGAATCACAAACCTCCAATGTTCCATTGGTTGGATAGGGATAATAATACTTTATGGAGCCAATGGGAGGATAAAACGTAATTAAAATTTAAAGAGAATGTAAAGTGTTAAGACTCAGCCTAACATTTGAGAGATTCTTATTAAATGGAAGCTACAGTGATAATGTTACTTGTGATGATGAAGCTGATGCTGCTACTCATTGCTGTTGCAGCTGGTTATTTAGTTGCTATTGTCCTGTTATTTTAGAGTCAAATTCCTGATTTAAAGTTCCCAAAGGATTTATCCCAACAAAAAAGAAGATGTAAGATTTAGTTTGTTCTTGATTTTGTGTTGGTATGAACAAGATTCACAGTTCTTCATACTCTAAATATTTCTCTACTTTCTGCAGCAGTTTAGAATAAGAAAAAATAATATTTTGGATAAAGTGGGGGTTGCTTTGGGTAGGACTTCTGTGGCAAATAGTTTTCTGCCTTGTATCTCTGATCCTCTACTATGTGTGACTCTAGGATGTATTCTAAAATCTTTTCTTGCTTGAGAATTTGAAAGGGTTACCAACTATTCTACAAGAGGTGCTAGTGCATAAAGGCCATCACCAAAATGCTTATATTTATAAACCATCAAAGAAATGGCAGGATTTTATAATGTATAGTCTTCTAGAAGGCACAAATTCACTCATAGTAAGTAAATAAAAATATAAATATATAAATAAGATTATGTGCTTAACAAACACCTGCTTGACATAAACAACAACAAACGCATGTAGGCACAAGGATTTGTATTCACAGAACAGATTTATTCATTTAACTGAATTGCTAACTGGGGAAAAAACTGCATCTAATTATCACTTAATTACCCTGGTGGCTTAGTGGCGAAGAATGCTCCTGCAATGCAGGAGACACGGGTTTGATCCCTGGGTCCAGAAGATGCTTTGGAGAAGGAAATGGCAACCCACTCCAGTATTCTTGCCTGTATAATCCCATGGACAGAGGAGCCTGATGGGCTACCGTCCATAGGGTTGCAACTAGTCAGATATGACTGAAGCAACTGAACATGCTGCTGCTGCTGCTAAGTCGCTTCAGTCGTGTCCGACTCTGTGCGACCCCATAGACGGCAGCCCACCAGGCTCTCCCATCCCTGGGATTCTCCAGGCAAGAACACTGGAGTGGATTTCCATTTCCTTCTCCAAGGCATGAAAGTGAAAAGTCAAAGTGAAGTCTCTCAGTCGTGTCCAACTCTTAGTGACCTCATGGACTGCAACCCACCAGGCTCCTCCGTCCATGGGATGCATGCAATTCTGTAATGATTATTGAGCCCTGATTCCAATATTTTTCTAGACCAATGTTCATTCTGTAGAAGGAGTCAAATTTACACTTCTTGTTTCTTGATATAGAAAGAATTTTCAGAACCACAGCTAATATTTGAGAAAAGTGCCACACAGCTAGGGCACTGAGCTACTGCCCACCACTTAGATCAAAGTCAGTATATTCTTATAAGATTTTATGTTTGGGAATGAGTTATTTGGAAACAAAATTCATCAGTTAATCTCCAGAGTCTTTATGAAATTAGATTCCCAAGATTTATGTATTCTTATTTGACTTTGAAATGTTGGGAAGATTCAGTATCCCATCTCTAATTTATTCAGTTTCTCTAGCTACACTTTTCCCTGGTGATCTGAACCAGTCTCTTTCCTAAATCTTACTATCTATATGGTTTTTATGTGTTGATTGATGACTTTCAAATTCGTTTGAGTGGTTCAGGCCACTGCACCGAGTATTAGATTATCCAACTACTTACCCAACATAGGATTATAAAGTGTCTCAAAATTGTTAGTGTCTCACAGTAAGTATCTCACGATCAATAGTGTCAACTCATTGAAAAAGACCCTAATTCTGGGAAAGATTGAAGGCAGGAGAAGGGGACGACAGGATGAGATGGCATTACTGACTCAATGACATGAGTTTGAGCAAACTCTGGGAGATTCTGAAGGACAAGAAGCCTGGCATGCTGCAGTCCATGGGGTCACACAGAGTTGGACACGACTTAATGACTAAACAACAAAAGTCTATTGGATTAATGTGTCTCACAATTAATATCTTCACTTTCTCCATCTCATTCAACACACATCCAAAAAGAGCATCTCTTCCCTACAGAGCAGTCTGAGTGATATTTCAAAACAGAAATTCTTTGTTCCTACACAAATACCTCATTAGCTACAACAATGGTAAAGAAAGTGCCCAATAGATGATCCTTTAAGTCCACAGAGCAGATTTGTTCTACTTTCAAGGTGATCAGGGACTTCCTTGGCAGTCCAGTGGTTAAGACTCCCCCTTTCAATACAGGGGTTGTGGGTTCGATACCTGGTTAGAGAGAGGCATTAGATTAGGTTAGGTTAAGATCCCACATGCCTCATGGCCCAAAAGCCAAAACATAAAACAGAAATGGTATTGTAACAAATTCAATAAAGAGTTTAAAAATGGTCCACATCAAAAAATCTTTAAAAAAATTAAGTGATCAATTTATTTCTCTAATAGCCACACAGATTTGGAAATTGAGAGAGGAAAGTGGGAGAGCTTTCTCTCATTCATTTACCCAATTATGCGTTCACAAAATTGCTAGTTTCCATTTTTATAGCTTTGAGGTCTGCTGATCTGGGGGCTCTCATTGCCAAGGGAAGAATATTTCTGCCAAGGGGGACAAACAATAGTTGAACTGGAAGCTGAATTGGAAGCTGGCAGTGCCACCTGGCCATTTTGTTCTACTCAGGACACCTAACCAGTATGTAAAGAAGAATACTCTCACTGGTTGGGGTGATGGAGTTTAATTACCAGTGATAAATTGGGCCATTGTTAAACAGGGAGACCAGAGGTCCTCCGTGTTCTCTGAGGTGGTGCCTTTTATTACTTTCATGTTCTCTGACCATCATAAAAGTGCTGTAGAGTCACACTATTGAAAACTGAAGGTTTAAGTCCGTCCACAAGATAAAGAATTTTTATCTGGGATTTTTCCAGGCAAGAATACTGAAGTGGGTTGCCATTTCCCACTCTAGGGATCTTCTCAACCCAGGGATGGAACCTGCATCTCCCGTTTCTCTTGCATTGGCAGGAGAATTCTTTTTTTCCAATTAATTAATTTATTTTAATTGAAGGACAATTATTTACAATATTGTGGTCATTTTTGCCATACATCAGCATGAATTAGCCACAGGTATACCCGTGTCCCTCAAATCCTGAACCCACGTCCCACCTCCGTCTCCACCCAGTCCCTTTGGGGTTGTCCCAGAGCACCGGTTTTGGGTGCTTTGCTCCATGCATTGAACTTACACCGGTCATCTGTTTTACATATGGTAATGTACGAATTTCAATGTTATTCTCTCAAATCATCCCCCCCTCGCCTTGTCCCAGTGAGTTCAAAAGTCTGTTTTTCACATCTGTGTCTCCTTTGCTGCCAGCAGGAGAATTCTTTACCACTGCGCCACCTTAAATATGGTTAAACATCATGTTTTCTGTTATATGACTTTTATTACCACAAAAATTTAAATAAATAAATGAAAATGAAAAACTGAACAGATAATTCAAAACAATGTTTTCCAGACAGTGAAAAAGAGGTCACACAAAAAGTCATTTGGTGGCGCTAGTGGTAAAGAATTTGCCTGCCAATACTTAAGAGATGTCTCCATCCATGGTTCCATCCATGCGTCAGGAAGATCCCCTGGGGAAGGGAATGACAACTCACTCCAGTATTCACTTGTCTGTAGAATCCCATGGACAGAGGAGCCTGGCGGGCTACAGTCCACGGGGTTGCAAAGAGTCGGACATGACTGAGCAACTAGGCACAGCATACAAGAGAAACATTAATCCTTAAAAAGTCACAGAAATGTTGCAAATGATAAAAATACTAAGAAAAATTATTCTAGCAAAATTAAGACAGTTTAAACTAAGAGAAAACAATTTTTACTTAATTATTTTAGAAGTATCTACACCTCTTAAATGTGATATACCTTGTTTGTCATTAAAGGAAGTCTAAGCAAATATTTTCTCCCAGTCCGTAACTTGTCTTGTACTTAACCTGATATTATATTTCAAAGAGCAGAGGTTTTTCATTTTAATGAAGTCCAGCTTATCAATTATTCCTTTCATGAACTCTGTTTTTCGTCTTGTAGTAGAAAGGTATCACCATACCCAAGGTTGTCTCTGCTAACTTCTAGAAATTACATAGTTTTGTGTTTTAGGTTTAGGGCTTCCCTGGTGGCCCAGACAGTAAAGAATCTGCTTGCAATGCAGGAGGCCTGAATTCGATCCCTGGGTTGGGAACCCGATCCCCTGGAGAAAGGACGACTACCCACTCCAGTGTTCTTGCCTGGAGAATCCCATGGACAAGAGGAGCCTGTGGGCTACAGTCTATGGGGATGCAAAGTGTCAAACACGACTGAGGGACTAACACATTCACTTTCACTGGCAGTAGACTAAACTCAGAGATTCAAGCTGTGCCTTGGTTAAGGCTAATTGCTAGCTTTATGGTATGAAGCTAAGAAGTGTAAACATTTTCAATCTAGCTTCTAGTGATTGCTAATTCTAAAAATATACTAAGATATTTCAGTAAAGATGTAAAGCTATTAGAAGACTTTAATACAAATTACATGCAGAAGAATTATATACAGATCCAAGTTAGTGGACATCCCAAATTAAGATAAATCCTTGGACAATTTAAATCATTTTATCCACTTTTGTTTAAAAGAAAGGTGTATTATCTGTTCTTAATTTTTTAAAACCTCATTCTAAAATGTAATGAAGCATAATACTAAGTTTATGTGAGGCTTGGGCTAACTTTCTCTTAAAAGCCTAATTAATTTTTAATTAATTTAATTTTAACTTCACATTTCTTTCTATAGCACCTTGGTGGTCAGATATGTTATTACTTTCAGTAAATGTAGCATGTGACATTAATTACCTCTAATCTTTCAAAATTAATTAGGAATATGAGAAATTAATTTTGTTGTCATTAAAGAGCAACACAGTTTCAGTTACTTTATAAATGTGAAAATCATACAATAAAGAAAAGATATATGCTTCCTTCCAAAGATAATTAGTAATTAAATTGGATTAATTTTATAATTTTAATGTATTTCATTATTAACCTAATTTGTTAATGAATTCCCCTGGAGATTGGCAAGTATCTTTTCTACCAACACTACTTCAAGATTTTATATACATAAAATATTGCAATCTATGACATGCTGCTGCTGCTGCTGCTAAGTCGCTTCAGTCATGTCTAACTCTGTTCGACCCCAGAGACGGCAGCCCACCAGGCTTCCCCGTCCCTGGGATTCTCCAGGCAAGAACACTGGAGTGGGTTGCCATTTCCTTCTCCAATTCATGAAAGTGAAAAGTGAAAGTGAAGTTGCTCAGTCGTGTCATGACATGCTAAGAAGGAGATTTTTATCTATTTTTCTCTCTGGCTTTTTTTTTTTTTTTTCTGGATGCATTGCATGAATTGCAGGATCTTAGTTCCTCTACCAGCAATTGAACCTGAGCCCTCATCAGTAAGAGCATGCAGTTCTAACCACTGGACCACCAGGAAATTCCCTCACTTTCATTATATACTATTTTCTGTGGTCTTTGTTTGGAATATCTTTTTCTCTGTCTCTAATCCGTAAATCGTAGATAATAATTATGTAAACCAGAATCAATCTTTTGAATGGTATGATGCTGTGATTGATCTAAATTCATTGTAAGAATAATCTGACAAGCCAGAGCTTCCAAATTTATAAAGCAATGAAATAAAACTCTCAGAATAATTTCAGTTGAGCTCCATGGTATACTGACTTTAAGATGACCTTCATTATCCCCACCTTCTTCATATCCATGCTTTTATGTAATTCCCTCCACTTATGTGTAGGTGGGACTGCTGATGTGTTTATAATCAACAGATTGAGGCAAAGGTGATAGGCTTGTAGGCATTGTGTGTCCATGAACATAGTGTAGTGCTTATCTTGCTAAAATTTCTGTATGTTTGTGTCTGTCTGTTTTCCTTGGTGGTTTTGAAGAAGCAAGATCCCATAAATCCCAGAGCCACAGAGACATAAATTCTGCCAACAACTTGGGGGAGCTTGTGATAAAATCCCAGTCTGGCTGACTTACTGATTCCAGATTTATTAAATCATAAGCAGTATCTGCATTCCTGACCCACAGAAACTGTGAGATATTAAACATGAGTTGGTTTAACCCACTAAGTCTCTGGTAATAGAGAAAACGAATATAAGCACATCCCTATAGAACCCACTTCAGGGGAAAGCATTAAGTAGATAATCTTAGTAGATCAATACTGGTAACTTCCTGTAAGCTAGTAAAATCCTCAGGGGAATTTACCCATAATGGCTCTAGTAACAGATTTAGGTAAGTACTTTTTGCAATAGGTTAAACTTAGAGAATTGGAATGGTAACAACTGATTAAGACAAAACCACTTGGGAAGATGGTGTTAAGTGCTGCTAAGTTGCTTCAGTAGTGTCGGACTCTTGGTGACCCCATGTACTATAGACTGCCAGTCTCCTCTGTCCATGGGATTCTCCAGACAAGAATACTGAAGTGGGTTGCCATTTCCTCCTCCAGGGAATCTTCCCAACCCAGGGATTGAACCTGCATCTCTTGCATTGACATGTAGATTCTTTACCACTGAGCCACCAGGAAAGCCCTTAAAGGCCTATTAAATGTGTTAGATTTAAAGACACATCTTATTTAATTAGGCATAAAGGCCTGCTATTACAAAGCAGGTGTTGTATTTCTACTGTGGAAACAAAGATTATTACTGTTGGTTGGTAGTGCAATGATAGTAGAGTCACCCCTTGGAAGTAATCGGCTCAGTTCAGTCACTCGTTGCACTCACGTTTGGCTCTTTGCAACCCCATGGATTGCAGCACACCAGGCTTTCCTGTCTATCACCAACTCCCAGAGCTTTCTCAAACTCATGTCCATCAAGTCAGTGATGCCATCCAACCATCTCATCCTCTGTCATCCCCTTCTCTTCCCACCTTCAATCTTTCCCAACATCAGGGTCTTTTCCAGGGAGTCAGTTCTTCGCATCAGGTGGCCAAAGTACTGAAGTTTCAGCTTCAGCATCAGTCCTTCCAATGACTATTCAGGACTCATTTCCTTTAGGATGGACTGGTTGGATCTCCTTGAAGTACAAGGGACTCTCAAGAGTCTTCTCCAACACCACAGTTCTAAAGCATCAATTCTTTGATGCTCAGCTTTCTTTGTAGTCCAACTCTCACATCCATACATGACTACTGGAAAAAACCATAGCTTTGACTAGATGGACATTTGTTGGCAAAGTAAAGTCTCTGCTTTTTAATATGCTGTCTAAGTTGGTCATAGC
>NW_011494620.1:2431361-2451261 GCF_000754665.1 Bison bison bison | reverse complement strand
ATTTGTTGGCAAAGTAAAGTCTCTGCTTTTTAATATGCTGTCTAAGTTGGTCATAGCTTTTCTTCCAAAGAGCAAGAGTCTTTTAATTTCATGGCTGCAGTCACCATCTACAGTAATTTTGGAGCCCCCCAAAATAAAGTGTCTCACTGTTTCCATTGTTTCCCCATCTATTTGTCATGAGGTGATGGGACCAGATGCCATGATCTTAGTTTACTACTTGGAAGTAGTAAAGGATGTCATTTTCAGGGGTGAATTTTGTGGGCTGAGAGAATGATATATAGCTCCGCGTTACTGTTACAGCAGACAGATCCTTAAAGGCACATATTTCCTGTTCTTGCTTCCTACCTTCAGATTTTGTTGCATTAATAAAAACTGGAAAAGCAAATTTTTGAAATGTTTTCAGCCATAGAGAAAGCACCATGTGTTCTTTAAACTTATCTCCAGGTGACAGTATATATCCTTGCCTCAGTATTTGCCAGCAATGTATGCCATTAGATTCATTAACAGTACAACGAAGAAGTTCTAATGTATTTATTAACATTTTCTGATAGGCCTAAGTAAATATATCAAAATATTCAAAATAAGTGTCCAATTTCAGAGACTCACAAAAACAGCTGTCATCTGAAGTTATTTGACTTAATATTTTATCTGGAAAATTTCCTCTAGCATTAGAGACTTTAGTTATAAGGAATAAAATCATTGGCTATTTAAATCTTGCTTTCAATCCTGTTTGCTATTGTATTGTATAAATAAAGTTGGAGTCCAAATTTCACTGCCACTAAAAATTTTAGTAAACTTTTTACTAAGTCACACATACCATGTATTTCTTAATATAAAATTGCAATGAAAATGACCAAAAAATAGGGAATGGAGAAAAAAAAAAGTTGCACATTTGAAAACATTGTGATAGCTACAGAGAGGTGTGTCTGCTTAGCCAGCATTTTTCTCTTTACTTTTTGATAAATACCTTTATTAACTGACCTTCCTTTGGCACCTCTGGGCTAATTGGCTATTTAATAGGCTGCGAAGCTTGGTTTGGTTCCTTTGATTAACATCCAAATTCAACATGCTTATCATGTCCTCAACTATGTTACTCATCACTTCTGATTGCTTTCATCTCTATATGTTAGAGATTATTAGGGAAGTGTTTTTGTTTTTAATTTTTCCTGGAAGAGAAGATTTTAAATTGAAAAGGAATGGCAAGTATTATGAAAAATTGCACATGTCATCTGACATCTACTCTGATGCTCCATGAACCCCTATAATCACCTGCATTCTAACAGAGGTGGGATTACTTGTGCAAAATATTTCACTATCCTGAAGGCAAAAATCAAAAGTAATTCCCTGTGTTCTGAACAAAGGTGTTGCATAACAACAAAAAAATACTCGTCTTCTTACGTATATACAAAAAGCTATATAATCTCCTTAATGAGGAAAAGGCTGGAGAATATAGTGTTATTATAGTTGAAAAACAGATGGGTTCCTAAAGTAAGCAAAATAATGGCCCCTCAGAGATAAACCTGCCCTAATCTCCAGAACCTGTGAATATAGTAGGTGCAAGTGGATTTTGAAGATGTGATCAGATTAAGGATTTTAAGATGAGGAGATTATCCTGAACTATCCAAGTGGGCCCAATGTTATCAGAAAGATCTCAATAGGCAGAAAGGTCAGAATTAGAGAAAGAGAGGAGATGATGGAAGCAGAGGTTGAGTGATGTAGCCAGGAGTCAAGGGATGTGGGAAGTCTCTGGAAGCTGGAAAAGTGAAGAGATCAGTGGATACTCTCCAGGTGTCTCCAGAGAAAACTAGTTTTGCCATCACCTTGATTTTTAGCCCACTGAGACTGAGTTTGTATTTCTCACCTCCAGAAATGTAAGAAAATAAATCAATGTTTCTTTTATATTTTTTAATTGTGGTAAAATATCCATCAACAGAGGAATGGATAAAGAAGATGTGATACACTTATACAATGGAATATTACTCAACCATAAGAAGGAACAGAATTGTACCATTTGCAGAGACATGGGTGGACCTAGAGATGGTCATACAGACTGAAATAAATCAGAAAAAGAAAAACAAATTTATGTTGTTTTAAGTCACTGGGTATGTGGTAATTTTGCCAACGTCTGAAAGTATGGTGCAAACCAAGCATCATCAACTTTTTACCAACTAGGTGTATCGGATATTTCTTCTCTGTGTTTCCACCTACCCTTGTATAGAGTGCACATAGACTTATAAGACCATCTTTCATATTTTTAACAACTCTTTTGTTTCTCCCTGTGTTTTAAAAGGTATATTTTAAGACCATGTTTTTATTGTTTTTCCTGCCTGAGATTCAGGTGATAGGAGCATATTGGTGAGCACAGGAACTGTAATGATAAAATGGAAAGCAAAACAGTCTTACCATGTTCTAGTGGCCTTGGGAGCTCTGTGAGATATCAAAAATATGCTCCATGAAGTTCCTTTAGGTGTGTTCCATGACGTTTCCAAAGAATAAGGAAACCCTCTTATCTTTTATTGTAACATTGGGGTATTCCCAAAAGTGAACAAGCACAATGTGTTTAATGGTGGGATACTGACTCTTAGTCACCACCAGTCAGAACAATCTTGCCTTCTTGCAAACTTCTAGAAAAGTTATATTAGGGTCAGTGACTTATTGGCGCTGAGGAAGGCCAAACAACACGACGGAAAGCAACTTTGGCTAGGAATGATGGGTCCTGAGTTCTAACTTTGGTTCAGAAAAGAATTTTTGAGGGTTTGATATGGAAACTCCAATTACAAATCTTAATTTATCTACTTAAAAATAATTGCAACACATAGGTGAACTATATGTAACTTTGTTCTGTATTTTTAAATGCATTTCTTGATGCCAGTAATTTTTTATACCACTCTTCATCTAGATAATTTGAGGTTGTACAGACAGAGCTATGATAGATATATTGATTAGCATGTCTCCTTTTCCTTAATCCGTGTTGGGAATTTTAGGCTTTTTTTTTTAAGTTTTGCCTTTGCAAAGTATGCCTTACAAGTTTGCAGGTGATTATCTTTACATTGGAAAAGCCCCTGATGCTGGGAAAGATTGAGGGCAAGAGGAGAAGGGGGCGACAGAGGATAAGATAGTTGGATGGCATCACTGACTCAATGAATATGAGTGTGAGCAAACTCAGGGAGATAGTGGAGGATAGGGAACCCTGGCGTGCTGCAGTTCATGGGGTCACAAAAAGTCGGACATGACTTAGTGTCTGAACAACAACAACAATCTTAACTTTGTTGTTCTTTCTTAACAAGGCTGTTTCTTTGCAACAGCTTCTGTTCCACTTTTTAATGTACAATCTAAACTCACCTAAATACTTTCTAGGGGACAATGTGTACAGAGCAGTGGTGGGCTCTCCAGTTTGTGTAGTACCGATTCTCTTCTTCTAAGTATATCAGTTTCTGCTGCTGCTGCTGCTAAGTTGCTTTAGTCTTGTCTGACTCTGTGCGACCCCATAGACGGCAGCCCACCAGGCTCCCCCGTCCCTGGGATTCTCCAGGCAAGTGTACTGGAGTGGGTTGCCATTTCCTTCTCCAATGCATGAAAGTGAAAAGTGAAAGTGAAGCTGCTCAGTCGTGTCCGACTCTTAGCGACCCGGTGGACTGCAGCCTAGTAGGCTCCTCCATCCATGGGATTTTCCAGGCAAGAGTATTGGAGTGGGTTGCCATTGCCTTCTCTGATATCAATTTCTAGAAGATGCTTATTGGATGTGGTTAGTATCAGATAATACCATTTCCTTGCATGAGTCTTTAACCATCTCCTCCATTTTTCTTGACATGTTAAACTATTTGCATAGAGACTAGACTAGTGTGTTTACCCAGAGTATTTTTTCCCATCTGTCTACCAATTCAGTTTAAATCCCTCATTATCAAGGCATCTATCTCTGGAATAATACTTTTCCCATACCAATGACTTAACTTATTGGCAAGATATAAAATGTATCAATCTGTTATCTTGAGTCATATTTTGGAAATGCACATTTTTTAAAATTCCATTTTCATCCCCAATGTCTTTATTCCTATGTATTTCTCTTCCGAAGTTCCAACTGCCAGTGTGAACAATGACTAAAACACCACCTGTGAGTTCTTGTCTGTATTAATTGCCAAAGAGTTCATAATCTCTAAAAAATTATTTTATCTTATTTTTTTACTCAAATCATAAGGATTGAAAAACAATTGATGGAATATAAATATTTCAAAAAAGATTCTCTCTCAAATCTGAACACCTATAAAGAAAATTCTCATCTCTGTTAATTGCCAAAGAGTTTATAAGCTCTAAAACATTTTGCCTTACATTTTACTCATAAGGATGGAAAGCAGTTGATGGAATATAAATATCTTAAAGAAAGGTTCTCTCTCAAACTTAAACATCTATAAGGACAATGTATCTATGGGTTGACTCTTTGGGGTTTTCATTCATTGATTCACTTTTCCATGTGTTCAAGAAATATTTGAATTCTTAAATCCATATGTATGCCTGACTCTTTGAAAATTGCATTGTGGAATTAAATAAGACAAGTGATTAGCCTCATTGAGCTTATATTACAATCAGAGTTTCAGACAATAAAGGAAGAGGAAAACAAGTAAGTAATAAATAAGCAGAAACAGTGCCATAGGTACCAACTGGAATAAACAATACATAGAAAGTGATTTGTGGGGAGGATCTCTTTAGGTAGAGTGAATTGCGTCGATTTTTCCTGGGTGATAGAGAAAATACAAGCAAAGATCTGAAGAAGGAAGTTAAGTAGAGAGGATTTAAAGGTACATTTGCTGTTTCTGAATATGAGGTTGTATAAATGCTTAGGTATTGTGATTGATCAGACAAAGAAATGCCTATCTCATACTCACAGTATGAAGGTAGGAGGCATGTGGCTCTGTGATGACTGGAGGAATGTGAGACTTAAGGACTTACTCTGATGACAGACTCTTAAATAAGACAAGTCTGATACTCTTGAATACTTTGCTCAGCTATATGGGGTTTCTGGATATTTGCTCCTTTTCCATGATACAGGGGTGGTGTGGGGGAGGTCTCTGCTACTTGTTGGACAAAATGGAATTGACTATCAAAAGTAAATTCTCTACTGTAAACACACAGCTTTTCATCCAAATTGCCTAAAGAGTTTTCTTACCGTTTTAATTGTCTAACAAAGACTGATACATCTCTAATTGGAGTCTAGTCTTCACACTTTAAAAATCTCCAATCATGCCCAGGGTTTTCTCTCTTTTCCCCTTTGTCTTATTATTTCCCTTGATTCTGGTTTGTATTCTCCTCCACTACTACTAATCTGTGTAACTATGTGAAAGCTATTTACTTTTTTTGTGGTTCAGGTTCCTCAACTGTAAAAACACAATCATAATACTACCTATCATTTGGACTAAGTCCAAGGTCATGCAGATAATTTTTGTAAAGCAATTAATGCAATCTTATGAACTTAGAAATCCTCAAAATTCATTTGTTTGTGTGTGTTATTTGCTCCATCGTGTCCGACTCTGCAACCCCATGAAATGTAGCCTACCATGCTGCTCGGTCCACGGAATTCTCTGGGCAAGAATACTGGAATGGGTTGCCATTTGCTTCTCCAGGGGATCTTCCTGACCCAGGGATCAAACCCAGGTCTCCCACATTACAGGAAGACTCTTTACCATCCAAGCCACCAAGGAAGTCCCAAAATGCATTAGCTGTTATTTTTATTATGAGACTTTTGTACTACTTATATTTCTTTCTCCCTTAATATTTCCTTCATTAACATTGTAGTTCATATTATTGGTTTGAGATTCTGGATAGTTGAGTGATTTTATGTAATCTGTTCAATTTTTCATCTTTTATATAATCATATTTTAAATAAATCTTGAAGTATATTTTTAAAGAGTGCACACATTTTGAGTCAATAGATTAAAACATTTTCATAAAGGGAAAAGTCATGTAAACCTGACTTATGTCGAGAAAGAGAATGTTCACAGCATCTCAGGAAGTCCCACTTTTGGTTCTTCTCAGTCACTACCACTCACAAAGCTAGCCACAATTGTGACTTTTGTCACCATGGGTGATTTTGTTTGTTCTTGAAATTTGTATAAATGAAATTTAGCGCTACTTTGCTTCTGGCCTTTTACTTGATATTGTATTTACAAGGAAGTTTCTTCCTACCGTTCCATGGAGCAATAGTTGGTTAATTCTCAGTGCTGTAAAGTAAGGTGAGCCGACTACAGCCCATGGGTCAAACCTGGTCCAGCACCTACTTTTTATAGTATAGCTGTGCTCATTTATGGGCTTCCCTGGTAGCTCAGATTCTTTAGAATATGTCTGCTAATGCAGGAAATGCTGGTTTGATTCCTGGGTTGGTAAAGATGCTCTGGATGAGAAAATGGCAAACCACTCCAGTATTCTCACCTGGGAGATCCCATGGACAGAGGAGCCTGGTGGGCTACAGTCCATGGGGTTGCAAAGAATCGGACACGACTTAGTGACTAAACACACACATGCTCATTTGTTTATGTATTGTCTATGACTGCTTTCAGGCTGCCTGGGTAGAGCTGAGTCATTGTGATAAGAGACTGTGTGACCTGCAAAGCCTGAAATATTTACTTTCTGGCATTTTTTAGTGAAAAATTTACTGACCTGTGCATTAATTTAGGGTGGGCTCAGCTGCAGCTTCCACGTCCTTAGTACAGTTCAGTCACTCAGTCATGTTCAACTCTTTGCGATCCCATGGACTGTAGCACGCCAGGCTTCCCTGCTTATCACCAACTCCTGGAGCTTGCTCAACCTCATGTCCATGGAGTCTGTGATGCCATCCAACCATCTAATCCTTGGTCATACCCTTCTCCTCCCACCTTCAATCTTTCCCAGCATCAGGGTCTTTTCAAATAAGTCAGTTCTTCGAATCAGGTGGCCAAAGTATTGGAGTTTCAGCTTCAGCATCAGTCCTTCCAATGACTATTCAGGACTCATTTCCTTTAGGATGGACTGGTTGGATCTCCTTGCAGTCCAAGGGATTCTCAAGAGTCTTCTCCAACACCACAGTTTTAAAGCATCAATTCTTTGATGCTCAATTTTCTTTATAGTCCAACTCTCACATCCATACATCACTACTGGAAAAACCATAGCTTTGACTAGATGGACCTTTGTTGGCAAAGTAATGTCTCTGCTTTTTAATATGCTGTCTAGATTGGTCATAGCTTTTCTTCCAAGGAGTAAACGTCTTTTAATTTCATGGCTGCAATCACCATCTTCAGTGATTTTGGAGCCCCCAAAAATAAAGTCTCTCACTGCTTCCATTGTTTCCCTACGTCCTTAAGGCAGATTGTATTACTTGGTAGAACTAAACCCAGCACCTATGAGAAAAGGACACAATGTCAAGTCAAACTCTGCCACTTAGTTAGGGTAGGGAAGTTACCAAATCTGTGTAAAATTTAATGATTTTCTGTTTTTGCTGCTGAATAGTGAGGGTAAGAGTGCCTTCCTCATATGGTATTTGTGAAGAGTTGTAAGGTTTAAATATGATCTTGTGAGGGCTCTCATTTGGTGCATCTCACACTAGCTGTGAGACCCAGAGCAAATTTCTTTTCATTTTGGCCACACCACACAGCATGAGGGACCTAAGTTCCTTGACCAGGAATTGAACCTGCAATAGAAACATGGAGTCTTAACCACTGGACCACCAGGGAAGTCCTCAGAGCAGGTTTCTTAAACTCATGCCACAATGTCTTCATCTATAAAAAGAAGGCAATTACAGTTGTACCTCTAGGGGTTGTTTTGAGGATGGATGAGTTATTTCTTTAAGAAGCACTGATAAAAAGCCTTGATTAAAAAGTCTGCCAAAGAGCTGGCACTTTGTAAATGCTAGTCATTCCTGTCACAATCATCGCCATCAATATTATCATCAATATTATTACTAATAATATCATCAATGTTATTCTCAGTATTTCATTAAATAAAAAAAGAACTCTAAAAATATAAAGAAAATAATTAGAAAATTATGTCATAGAATCTCCTAATGAAGACTCTTCTTTTGAGTACTAAAAATATCAGAATTATTTGCTTTATAAATTATCATCTGCTTCCACTTGTGGGCTTTTATTTTGAACTGAAAGGTAGACCTCAGAGAGCAACTGAAAGTGCCAAACCTGCCTTACTTTAATGTAGAAGGAGAAATTCAAAGACTTAGGGATCTTTTAGCTCCACATACAAGTGATATTATACAGTTTTTACTTTCTCAGTCTAACTTATCTCATTTACCATAATGCTTTCAAGGTCCATCCATGTAGTCACAAATGTCAGGATATCATTCTTTTTCATGGCTGAAAACTATTCCACTGTATGCACATACATATATACATAATATATATGATGTAATACATATGTACATGTATATCACATACTTTTATCTGTTCACATACTTTTATCTGTTCACATATTGGTCAGGATATCATTCTTTTTCATGGCTGAAAACTATTCCACTGTATGCACATACATATATACATAATATATATGATGTAATACATATGTACATGTATATCACATACTTTTATCTGTTCACATACTTTTATCTGTTCACATATTGGTCAGGATATCATTCTTTTTCATGGCTGAAAACTATTCCACTGTATGCACATACATATATACATAATATATATGATGTAATACATATGTACATGTATATCACATACTTTTATTTGTTCACATATTGATAGACACTTAGGTTGTTTGCATATCTTGGATAATGAGAATAATGCTGCAATAAGCAAATGGAAGTGCAGGTATCTCTTCAATATCGTGTTTGCATTTCATTTGGGTATATACCTAGAAGTGGGTTGCTGGATCATATGGTAGTTCTATTTTTGGTTTTCTGAAACCCTTGAAACTTGTTAAGAGAGAAGATCTTAAAGATTCTCACAACAAAAAAGAAATGGTAATTATGTGACATGATGGAAGTGTTAGCTAACATTATGGTGGTAATCATATTGCAATATGTAAGTGTATCAAATCCACACACTGTACATCTTAAACTTAGAAATTTTACCTCATTAAAGCTGGGGAAAACATAAGTTTGTTCTCTAAGTCTGTGGATAGTTAAGCAGTTTGAGATCAACATGTATACACTGTTATATTTTAAATGGATAACCAGTAAGGACCTACTGAATAGCACAGAGAACTCTGCTCAATATTATATCACAACCTAAGGGAGAAAAGAATGTGAAAAAGAATAGATACATGTATATGTGTAACTGAATCACTTTGCCACACACCTGAGACCATCACAACATTGTTCATCAACTATACTCCAACATAAAATAAAAAAACTTAAGAAAAAGCTGGGGAAAACAATGGTAGGGGGATTGGAATATTGGAGCGTGTTTGTTATGTAAAAGCTACTCACTCTCCCTGGGTGGGTTTAGAAGACACACATTTCACAACAACTGTGAGAAATGCAGCCATAAAAAAGAATGAAATAATGCCATTTAAAGCAACATGAATGGAGCTAGAGATTGTCATACTGAGTGAAGTAACAGAGAAAGACAAATATAATATGATATCTCTTATATGTGGAATCTAAAAAAGGGTGCAAAGGAACTTATCTCCAAACAGAGTCACAGATGTACAAAGCAAACTTATGGTTACCAAGGGGTAAGGGGGATAGGGATAAATTGGGAGATTGGGATTGACATATGCACACTACTGTATATAAAATGTAACTAGTAAGGACCTACTCTATAGCACAGGGAACTCTATTCAATACTCTATAGTGGTCTGCATGGGAAAAGAATCTAAAAAAGAGTAGGTTTGTATATATATACACATATATATGCATGGTTGATTCACTTTGCTGCACACCTGAAACTAACACAGCATTATATATCAACTATGAAAAGTAGCGAAAGCCTTATTTGCTCAGTTGCTTCCCACTCTTTGCGACCCCATGGACTGCATGCTGCCAGGTGTCCATGGAATTCTCCAGGCAAGAATACTGCAGTGGGTTGCTATTTCCTTCTTCAGGGATCTTCCCAACCCAGGAATTGAACCCACACCTCCTGTATTGCGGGCAGACTCTGTACCATCTGAGCCACCAGCCAACTCAGGAGACACCAGAGATCTGGATTGGATCCCTGGGTCAGGAAGATCCCCTGGAGGAGGAAATGGCAACCCACTCCAGTGTTCTTGCCTGGAAAATACCATGGACAGAGGAGCCTGATGGGCTACAGTCCATGGGGTTGCAAAGAGTGAGACAGGACTGAGTATGTACACACTGCACCATAGAAAGTTTATACAAATATATGCATTAAACCTGTATCTGTAATAGCAAAAATATTTATAAACAAAAAGGAAATATTCTGAAACTACATAAATAGGGATTGGTTAAGTCAAGAATTATGTAGACACTGCTTGGAAAATTATGTAGTATTGAAAGAACTTTTGAAGGTTAAATATAAAACCAAGTGTAAGCTTTATTACTAGGTGATAAATGGAGAATGTAAAACTGATTTGAAAGTAAAAATTTTCTAACAATATTTTTTCAATAAAAAGATACATTATATTTTTACATAT
This sequence comes from Bison bison bison, assembly GCF_000754665.1. NCBI lineage: Eukaryota > Metazoa > Chordata > Mammalia > Artiodactyla > Bovidae > Bison > Bison bison. The sequence continues at coordinate 2,440,686 of NW_011494620.1, read as the reverse complement.
CCAAGTATTTTTACATATCCATACCATCCACAAATCCATATGCACTTCTATGTAAATAGTATATATATATCTGAACGGTGTACAATCCTATTTTTCCCAACATTTTGTGATTTCCAAATATTTACATTTTCTACATTGAACATGTATGATTTTATCATTCAGAAAAAGCAAAGTAAACAAAATGCTACGAGAAGAAATAGGTTGTAGCAAATTTACATGGTGTTTGCATTAATTACAATAAAAGCTGTCAGTTTTGTTTTTAATTTCTTAACAAATCCTAGGTTTGATCGTCAAAAGCCGTTGCTTTCATTTTCAAAACAGTATCCAGATTGTTAAGTAAATTGAACAGAAACTGACGGCTTCTCTTTGCCAAAAAGTAAAACTCTTGCAAGTGGCAGCTCGTGACACTGTTACTTGGTGAGCAGTTATCTTTTTCACATAACTCACCAAATGGGTCCAGAGCTTTGCATCTGGGGTTTATAATAAATGAAATGTCACCACTGGTTTTCGTAAGAGATCCATATTGCAAAATGTTCTTTCTCAGAGTTGGTTATGGGACTCTTATTCTTCATTTCTATATCAACCAGATGAGCATAGCTGAAATAAGAGTACACAGTTCCAGTTTTGGGTAGATTCATGGATTTCTCAGCAAGAGAGATAGGACCTTCAGCAATAACTGTGGAGAGTCTATGCGTCAAGAAAATAGTACTCACAGTTCTCCAAGTCAGTCCCCACTTCATTCCTTGGATGTTTTTGCTTTTATTTCGCCTGTTGCTGCTCTTTAAAATAGCTCTAGATGATAGACAAAAACATATGTGTCACAATTACGTTTGATATATATATGTACAGCTGTCTTCCCTGCTGGCTCAGAAGGTAAAGACTGCCTGCAATGTGGAGACCTGGGTTTGATCCCTGGGTCTGGAAGATCCCCTGAAGAAGGAAATAGCAAGCCACTCCAGTATTCTTGCCTCGAGATTTCCATGGACAGAAGAGCCTGGTAGGCTACATACAGTCCATAGGGTCGCAAAGAGTTGGACACGACTGAGCAACTAATACTGTGTACTACTATGTACTATATATATATATATATTTAATATGACTATTAAATATATATGCTTAGTAAAATCCTTTGGGGAAACACAAAATTAAAATCTTAGCCATAGGAAGAATGAAATGTCCTTGTATACACATGTAACGCATGTTTGTCCTCATAGACACACATTTAGAGGTAATTATTTAAAGCTAGAAAATTAGTTAGGAGATTTTGTGAAAGTGTTAGTTGCTTGGTTTCTTTGCAACTCCATGGACTGTAGCCCCCTACACTCCTCTGTCCGTAGAATTCTCCAGGCAAGAATACTGGAGTGGGTAGCCATTCCCTTCTCCACGAGATCTTCCTGACCCAGGGATCGAACCCAGGTCTCCAACATTGCAGGCAGATTCTTTACCATCTGAACCACCAGGCAAGATGTTAATCAGTGACCAATACAATGAAAATGTCTATTATCACTTTACAACCAATTAAAAGTAAAAAGTATGTGCAACATAAAGACCAGATAGTGTAAGTCATTGACCATTTTATTCTCAACAAAGGCTAACACATGTCTGCATATTAGGCATCTCTATGGTCATTTTTCATTCAAGGTGACTGGCTCTATCTGTAATTATCTACCTATCTATCATTTATCTATTGATAAAACTCTATTCTTCAGCATATCTCAAATTATTTTGGTGGCAATCTTTTCTAGGGTTTATTTTGCTCCTCAGACAGTCATCCTATAAATAATAGTGCAATCTGCTGTAGTGTAATCTATATTATTGGCAGAAGTCTTCATGTTTATGCATTAAGTATCACTAAAAATACATCACACATTTTCATATTGGAAAAAAATATTACCCTTTGAATCTCTTAGGATATAATTTAAAATGTAAACAGAAATTTTAAGAAACTATTCAGACGTTTTAAATATATGCAAAATGAAGTCACTAATAGTTCAAAATATTAAACATTAGATGAAATCAGATTTATAGAACTAAAGATATCTGCCTTATGAATTTAGTACCTGTGATGAAAAAATGTTCTCTAAAATTATTATAAAAGGTAATACATATTCTGCCATAGGAACTATCAGTTTTGCCTCAATAAGCTTCTTTTTCATGTTTTGAAAAAATATGTCATAGCTTTAAGTTTTCATTAGCATCGCAGTTCTTAGACCTGTGTTATTTATATCACAGCTGCCAATACCTTTTTTAGTCTTTCATAATAAAAAAATACATATTGAATCCAGTTTTATTGTTTTGGCTACTGGTTTAACAAGTTACAGAAAAAAGCATCAATAGGCAGCGGAGATTCTTTGAAAGTTTTTGAATAGAAAATGAAATCATCTGAAAGGTGCTTTATGTAGATCTGTGAAGTGACCATTGGGGAAATTATTGAGATGGGCAACTGTTCAGAGGAAATGGCAAGTAATCAAAGCTTAAACAAGGATTTGGTAATGGGATAGGAAGTAAGAGGAATGTAGTAAAAGGAATTTGGTGAAAAGGCAAATGCAGAAAATTGTTTTATTTTCCTTGGTATCCACTGAATTTAGCACAGTACTATCCACTGGTGCTAAGCCTATGCTCATTGACCAAAAGGAAGCAGTGAATTATTTGTGGGTGACTAAGGGGAAGGCAATGGCACCCCACTCCAGTACTCTTGCTTGGAAAATCCCATGGATGGAGGAGCCTGGTGGGCTACAGTCCATGGGGTCGCTAAGAGTCAGACACGACTGAGCGACTTCACTTTGACTTTTCGCTTTCATGCTTTGGAGAAGGAAATGGCAACCCACTCCAGTGTTCTTGCCTGGAGAATCCCAGGGACGGGGGAGCCTGGTGGGCTGCCGTCTTTGGCATCGCACAGAGTCGGACACGACTGAAGCGACTTAGCAGCAGCAGCAGCAGCAGCAAGGGGAAAAGCAGCATTGCTCCCATCTAAGTTACCTAAATCAGGAGTAGGATGGCTTCTTAAAACAAGGACATCATTCAAATCAACTGCAGAGGAAATGATGGCAGGCTATTTTAGAAATGAAGTCTTTTGAAAAGAATGCATGTGGCTGTAAAACAGAAAGCAGTTTCATCAGTGTGAAAAAAAAAGTAGAAAATAAATGACTGCCACACATTCATCTTTTCCCACAAAAACATAGCTCCAAATATGTTATTCAACTACCCATTAAACACATATTACACAATAATCAAAAGATATTTAAAAGGATATTTTACAGTTTCTAAAACACATTCATGCTTCCATGAATGCCATTATCTGAAAATTAAGGCAAGAATTTTTTATAATGATGGAGAAGATAGAGGAGGCAATTTTATTATCATTTTTTAGATGAAATACATGAGGATATGAGAAGATAATTTTAAAGCACAGCTGATTAAGAAACAGAACTATATTCTAAAACTTCTATTTTTTGACTATATAATTTAAATTATATTTATAACCAGAGATTTCATGCAATAGATTTCAGTGATTTTAAGAGTGAAATCTGGTGAATTTTGACAAATGTACTAAAGCACTGTAACTATAACCATAAGGAATTTTAATGGAATTCCCTTTTCTAAAACATGCCAGCAATTCACTGGCAGGTGAGAGTCCAAATCCGACCCACACATCTGAGCTCTCTCTGGTGTAGGTGGGGAATCTTACATCCCCTTGCCCAATACTACCTAACAGTTCAATTTTTAACCTTTTTGTTTTCTACAGCTCTGAACAGCACCTCAATTCAGTTCAGTTGCTCAATCATGTGACTGTGACCCCACGGACTGCAGCACCTCAGGCTTCCCTGTCCATCACCAGCTCCCAGAGCTGGCTCAAACTCATGAACAGCACCTACGATATTAATATTTAACTCTGAAAATAATGTGGTGTATATCGTGTCATTGACAATAACACCATGGCTCTAGTAGAGGATATTTTGGACAATTACAACTTTAAGGTAAAAGGAACAGGAGTTAAATCACTATGCCATTTTTTTTGTTTGTTTAAATAATATATTAAAATATAATGCATTTACTTTGTTAGGACACTCCCCAGACCCATTCTGTCTATGCCTAAGTTTCCATGAAAAATTCCTCAGTTATGGTCAGAGAAACGAAGTGAAAAGTGTTAGTCGCTCATTCCTGTCAGACTCTGTGACCACATGGACTATAGCCCGCCAGGCTCCTCAGTCCATGGAATTCTCCATGCAAGAACACTGGGGTGGGTTGCCATTCCCTTCTTTAGAGGATCTTTCTGACCCAGGGATCGAACCTGGGTCTCCTGCATTGCAGGCAGATTATTTACCATCTGAGCCATCAGGGAAAGGAAAAAAGCATCAAGAAATTATAAACCAATAGAAAATTTCTTGTTTTAAAGAGAGAATATAAAATCATTAGTTTAAAGAGAGAAGAGATGGGAGGTATATTTATGAAAGTCTTTCTTTATTAATCATAATCCATTCTAATTCTAACTAGACATAGCCATTCAAGCCATTCAGTTATAGCTTTGTTTTGTCTTAATTTCGGGGAAAAATACCACCTTAGAGAAGGAAAATTGATGGGGAATACCAGTATAAGAAAAATGTCTCAAGAGAAGAAAATGAGATAGTATCTAAAGAAAGTGCTGTGACTTTTTAGTCACAGAGGATTCTTCAGTGATTGAACATTTAAAAAAAAAGAGAAGGAGCAGAGAAGGTGCCTGAACCTAAATACAGATGTAGCAGCTGCACAAAATTGTAAGAAGAAGGCTAGTAAAAAAAACAAAAACAAAAAAACCAGCCTTGCAGAATATGCTGTGGACAACAGAAAGCACTTTGTGCTAGCTTCTAAACAGGAAGAGAAACAAGGAAGAGAGTTGCAATCTTTGAAACAGATGGCACAATGTTAACAGAACAACTTCACTGCTGTTTTGCTTTTGTTCTATTCACAAGGGAAATTTGTCTCCCCAAAATTGTTGGAGGCAAATAAGATGCTCTTGATATCCCAGTGTAACTGATCAGGTAGAGAGATAGCACACAGCTCCAGCACCTCCAGATCAGAGCCCCTCCAGGCCAGAACAATTACCAGAGGACAGAAAGAAAGACTTTTCAGAACCACCTTCAGCAATCATTGCAAACCACATAGAATGAGATACAGGACCCAGGGAAATAATTCCATTAAAAAAAAAGTTAAATGACACATGTGAGACCTCTGTGTCAGTTATTTAGGTTGTTTCAGAGTACTGTATACAGAAAAAAACGAAAGGTCGCTCAGTCGTGTCTGACTCTTTGCGACCCCATGAACTGTAGCCCACCAGGCTTCTCTGTCCATGGGATTCTCTAAGCAAGAGTACTGGAGTGGGTAGCCATTCCCTTCTCAAGGGGATCATCTCAACCCAGGTATCAAAGCCAGGTCTTCCACGTTGTAGACAGATTCTTTACCATCTGAACCACCAGGGAAGCCCCATATGCAGAAGAGAATGAAGCAAATATGGGGCTCCAATATGAATTCATTAAGAACAAACCATGGTGTGAAGTGTAATTTCCCTTTTTCTTGAGAAAACAAGAAAATGCCATTACTTTGGTCTGAATTAACTTCTGTGAAAGACCTCTTTCACTCAGTATCATGTTTCAGAGATTCATCCTTGTTTTTGCATGTATCAGAAGCTCAATCCTTCTCACTCCTGAGCAGTAGTCCATTGTATGGATACATTGCAATTTATTTATTGATTTTTTTTTACATCACAGTTTATTCTTTTCTTTCCTTTTTTGGCCGTGCCCATACCTTGTGGGATCTTAGTTCCCCAACCAGGGATTGAACTGGAGCCCTCAGCAGTGAATTGTAGAGTCCTAACCCTGGACCAGCAGGGAAGTCCCTATTTATTGATTCTTACATTGATAGATACTTGGATAAATTTAGTTTTTTATTACAAGAAGAAATCAGCTATGGGTATTTTCATCACAAACTTTTCTTAAAACAATCTTTCAATTTTCTCAGGCAAATACCTAGGCATGAACTTCTGATATATAATTTTTGATATATGTACTAAAATACGATTATATATATATTATATGCTGGATGGCATCACTGACTCGATGGACGTGAGTTTGAGTGAACTCCGGGAGTTGGTGATGGACAGGGAGGCCTGGCGTGCTGCAATTCATGGGGTCGCAAAGAGTCAGACACGACTGAGTGACTGAACTGAACTGAACTGATATTATTTATCAGATGCCTTTTCCCGAAGTGAAAGGGAATTACTCTGTTATATTTCCAATCACATGAGAGTTGCTGAGTCTCTATATTCTTGTCAGTGCTTGATTTTGTCAGTCATTTTCATTTTAGCCAATCACGTGTGGGTGAAGTTTTCATTCTAAAAAGCATTTTTAAAGTCTCTTAACACCTATTGACAGACAATGATAGAATAATCTAAAAGAATCATAATTGGTCGAACAACATATCTTAGGAAAGACAGTCAAAGGATTATTCAAAGTATTACCTTTGATTCTTGGGGCTTCCCAGGTGACTCAGTGGTAAAGAATCCACCTGCAATGCAAGAGACGTGAGTTAGATCCCTGGGTTGGGAAGATCCCCTGGAGAAGGAAATGGCAACCCACTCCAGTATCCTTGACTGAGAAATCCCATGGACAGAGGAGCCTGGTGGGCTACAGTCCATGGGGTCGCAAAGAGTCAGACACGACTGAGCATGCACACACACACACACGCAGGAATGACGATCAGAGGATTACCTTTGATGCAGTCAGTCCAGCTACTAACTGCATGACCTTGGGCAAGTTACACCTGTCTCAGTTTCTTGTTTTGTGAAATGACCCCATCATGGACCCACCCACCCCAAACCACCTAGGTTTGTTATGCTGATTAAATGAAAATATCCATGAGAGACAAGGCTCAAACAAGAGCCTTGTTTATTTAATGAATCACTCATTCAATACATCTCAAATAATAAGTTTGAAAAACCAGGAATATCACTAGTGCCTCCTACAGTAAGGCCAGAATCTATGACTAACTTGGCACAAGAAGCATTTAATATCCTGGAAGTGATATTAGATTTTGCCGGGGTATGAATCACTCATTTTGTTTTTCTGGAATGTCAATTTCTGCTATTTTTTTGAAAACCATATGTCGTTATCGAAAGAATCATACCTCAAGTTTCAGGCTCTTTCAGTACGGAATATGACTCATTACTTTGAACTTATTTATTTTTAATGACTTAAATTATAATCACTCACTTCTATTACTTTAAAACATTTTATCTGACTATAGGTAGAGATATCAAATGAGGCTCATTAAGACCCTCTTTCATTTTGGAAGAAGTAAAGTTTACACTATGACATTTAGTAGAGAAAATGAGGAGATTCTGGTGTTTCAAAGACAAAAAGGATCCCTAGCTTTTCACTGTAATTATGATTGTGATCTTTCTCCACCTTTGTTTTCCAACATCAGTTTTATAAGATAGTCTATAAATGACTTTATTATGTACTGAAATCCATGCATCAGTGTTCAGTGGCATAATTTCCATCTATATGTATGTTATTTCTACTCTATAAAAATGCAGTATCTTTTTGGTTGTTTTTGTTACTGGTTGTGTTTTTTTTCCCTTAGAATTTTGCGTCGTTGCCTTAAATATTTAAAATTTTCAACAAATGCATCCCACAAATTAATCAAGTAATTGAAACTCCAACATCTATTTTTTCACACCTATACAAAGAATAAAAACCTCTAAATGAAATAATTTCCAAAAATATTGTGAGTTCTTTATAAAATATAAGCATTCATTATGGAAACTGAGACACTGAGTTTGTTGAAAGACAATTATTATTTTGTTCTAAAAACTGATTTATAAGTAATTTTAAAATCATAGAATATGAAGAAAAAGTGGATAGAATCAAACAAAATTAAGTTAAAAAAATAAAAATGTAAAAAAAGAGAAAACAAAACAGTATCTTAAACCAAAATAGAGATTGTATCATTCAAATGAAATAAGATCATGTCTTACAAGTATTTCAGGAGCGAGAAGATTCTGGGGTCCAGACTGTCTAGCTAGCAGCAGATGGAAAATTTACACCCACTTCAACTGGGGTATAACTTTTTCTCTTACTGTGCATTTTGCAAAATACAAACTTTTACTCACCAACTCAAGGGCCTTTCCTCATAATGCTTATTATGCATTTCAAAATCTTACTCTTGGGGAGAATGTTGGTATGATATTCAGGGGCATTTTACGGTGCTCAGTTTCCTGGAATATTTTATACTAAACTGTAGATTGCATTAAGGACTTTTGTAACTCTACATTGTTATTTAGTTGCTCCGTCATGTCTGACTCTGGGACCCCTGCCAGGCTCCTCTGTCCATGGGATTTCCCAGCAAGAATACCAGAGTGGGTTGTCGTTTCCTACTCCAGGGGATCTTCCCGATCCAAGAATCGAATCTGAGTCCCCTGTATTGGTAGGGGACTGAGCCACCACTGAACCACCAGGGAAGTCCAACTCTAGGTTAGGGAGAACCGCTGTCCTGGGTATTCTGGGGGAAGGTCTTGTTTATGAATGTGGCTGAGGACAATTATTAATAATAGCTCCATTTCACTCCCAAATGTGTCCTGGTTGAGTGAAAAATCCATGGTCACCCTACTTATAGGTTATCAGTGGAATTTTAGCTACTCCAGTAACACGTGGCTTGGGGCCTTATTCCTCCAAAAGTGGTCCTTGGACTAACAGCACAGAGCACAATCGTTAGACTCTGAGGCCCCAGCCCAGATCCTTGAGTTAGAATCTGCATTTTTATCAAGATTCCCAAGTGATGCTTAATGTAAAATAAAATCTAAGAAACATTACCCTGGAAAAATAGGCTGACCTGACATTAGCCTCAGGACAGTTAGTTTTTGTAAAATATTATAAACATCTGTATACGAAATACCAAGCAAAACAGAAAGTTGACTAAAACAAAGAAAATAATGTCAATCTTTTTCTTACCTCTCATTTGCAATTAGATTGCTTTCCTCATTTGCAATTAGATTGTTAATTAACATAGCATTAAAAACTACTCTCTATATCTTTAGAATCTAACTTTGCTTTCATTTTAATTGCTTAATGTGTCAAAAAGGCAACTGAGTCATATATTTATTTATATAAATTTTATTAGATAACTATGAACCTAAAATCTATGTTAACTACTCATAGTAAGAAATAACATGACTAACATCCATGCTGCTGCTAAGTCGTGGCAGTCGTGTCCGACTCTGTGCGACCCCATAGACGGCAGCCCAACAGGCTCCCCCGTCCCTGGGACTCTCCAGGCAAGAACACTGGAACGG
>NW_011494620.1:2420399-2431261 GCF_000754665.1 Bison bison bison | reverse complement strand
GAAGTTGCTCAGTCGTGTCCGACTCTTAGGGACCCCATGGACTGCAGCCCACCAGGCCCCTCCATCCCTGGGATTTTCCAGGCAAGAACATTGGAGTGGGGTGCCATTTCTTTCTCCAATGCATGAAAGTGAAAAGTGAAAGTGAAGTTGCTCAGTCGTGTCCGACTCTCAGAGACCCCATGGACTGCAGCCCACCAGGCTCCTCCATCCATGGGATTTTCCAGGCAAGAGTACTGGAGTGGGGTGCCATTGCCTTCTCCGATGATATCCCCCAAATTCTCTGCAACTTCTCTTAGATGTAACTGCTTTTCTAAATTTGTAAAAATCAACTTCTCATCCATCATACATTTGCCTCTCATCCTGGCAATATCTAGCTTTCTTAATTGCTATGTATATGATATCTTTGTATAGATATATATAGTTAACTAGTTGAGCAAAGTCTTCCATTTTGCTTTACTTCAGTGGAATCTTGGCTACTGCACTTGCACGAAATTTTAGAATCAACTGAGTTGGACTGTGAAGAAGGCTGAGTGCCAAAGAATTGATGCTTTTGAACTGTGGTGTTGGAGAAGACTCTTGAGAGTCCCTTGGACTGCAAGGAGATCCAACCAGTCCATTCTGAAGGAGATCAGCCCTGGGATTTCTTTGGAAGGAATGATGCTAAAGCTGAAACTCCAGTACTTTGGCCACCTCATGCGAAGAGTTGACTCATTGGAAAAGACTGTGATGCTGGGAGGGATTGGGGGCAGGAGGAGAAGGGGACGACAGAGGATGAGATGGCTGGATGGCATCACTGACTGGATGGACATGAGTCTGAGTGAACTCCGGGAGTTGGTGATGGACAGGGAGGCCTGGCGTGCTGTGATTCATGGGGTTGCAAAGAGTCGGACACGACTGAGCGACTGATCTGATCCGATCTGATCAATTACCATAAAAATAAATCTGTATTTTAACTTGGAATACCTTAAATACATACATCGATTTTTGTTGCCTAACCCATGAACATGGCAGATCTTTCTATATAGTTATATGCCTCAATATTTATTTAACAAAGCTTTATTATTTTTTCTTAGAGGTCTTGCACATCTATTAAATTTGTTTCTATGTAGTTCACTTTTGGTGTTACCATAAATTGAATCTTTGAATGTTATTTTATGAAAGAATTTCAGTGATATTTAAAAGTATAATTGATTTGCACATGTTCATTTTGTATATGGTTATCTAACCCTTTTATTAATTCTAAAAATTTAAAGTAGATTGAGATTTTCTGTTCATACAATGATCTCATCAGCAATTAGTGACTACTTCCCTGGTGGCTCAGACGGTAAAGCATTTGTCTACAATGCAGGAGACCTGGGTTCCATCCCTGGGTCGGGAAGATCCGCTGGAGAAGGGAATGGCAATCTACTCCAGTACTATTGCCTGGAAAACCCCATGGACAGAGGAGCCTGGTAGGCTACAGTCCATGGGGTCACAAAGAGTTAGACATGACTGAGCGACTCCACTTCACTTCACTCCATCTTTTGCTTCCCAAGAATCTGTCTGGAATGCAGGAGATCTGGGTTCAATCCCTGGGTTGGGAAGATCCCCTGGAGAAGGGAAAAGCTATCCACTCCAGTATTCTGGCCTGGAGAAGTCCATGGTCACAGTCCACGGGGTAGCAAAGAGTCAGACATGACTGAGCAAATTTCACTTCACTCCATCTTTTGTAATCTTTTTGTATCAAATTTCTTGGTATTTGCCTTTTTTCCTGAATGACATTGCTCAAAATTTTTTAATAAACATCATGACTGGGCCATCCTTTTTTTATTCTGACTCTCAAAAAGAAAGATTTCATCAGTGTGATCCTAAAGGGAAAATTTTCAGTATTTCACAAATATGGTACATATTGCAGTTTCCTGTAAATAACAGTTATAAAGTTAAGGAAACTCTCTTCTATTACCCATTTTAAAAATTTTCATCATAAATTGTCTTTTCATCTATTTAAATGATTACATATTCCTTTTCCCCTAATATAAGAGTGAGATAAAACCTGTTAATTTATTTTCTGATGTTAAACATTACACTTCTGTAGCAAACCACTTGTTGACCATGATAAATTATAATTTTTTCTGAATTATATTTGATAATGTATTGTAATTTTAAATATGTTTATATGTGATACTGATGTGCATATTTCTTTTTTCCTGTTTTTGTTGTCAGATTTTGGTAGCAAGGTTATAAATACCTCCAAAAATAAACTGGGAAATATTTTTACTTTTTCTGATCTTTGAGTTTACTTGCCCATGTTTCTGATAATTCTTCTGATTGATTGGTGTATAGAGATTTCTTTGTGGGCAGATCTTCTTCTACTTCTTTTATTTTTTCAGGAGCTAGGATTATTTGGGTATTTCATTACCTGAATCATTTTTAGTAAGTTCTATTTTTTTCTGGGTATTTTCTGAAATTCTCAACTTTTAAATACTTTGGAATAAAAATATCTCATAGTATCAAAATATTGCATCTATTTATGTGCTTCTTTTTTTATTCCTTTCATTTATTTGAGCCTTTTTCTTCCCGTCCTCATTAGTCTGATTAAAGATTTATCAATTTTACTTGTCCTCTTAGATTGCCAACTTTGGGGTATTTTCCTCCTCTTTTTTTAAAAAGTGTATTTTATAGAACTATCTAAAACCCAGAACATGTATTAAAATAACCCTGTATCACCAGAAATTTATGTCTTTGTTTTTCTTAACTTGATATGTGCTCGTATTTCTCAATTTGTAAAAATGATATTAGGTGAAAAATCTAAATTTATTAAAACTTGGAAAGGCAATTAAATTGTTAAATAATGGTATGCTTGAGAAATTAATCTCTCTCAAAGAGACTTTCATGCCAAAGAGTGCTCAAGCTATCGCACAATTGCACTCATCTCACTTGCTAGCAAAGTAATGCTCAAAATTCTTCAAGTCAGGCTTCAACAGTACATGAACCGTGAACTTCCAGGTGTTCAAGCTGGATTTAGGAACGGCAGAGGAACCAGAGTTCAAATTCCCAACATCCATTGGATCATCGAAAAAGCAAGAGAGTTCCTCCCAAAAATCTACTTCTGCTTTATTGACTATGCCAAAGCGTTTGACTGTGTGGATCACAGCAAACTTCTGAAAATTCTTAAAGATATGGGAATACCAGACCACCTGACCTGCCTTCTGAGAAATCTGTATGCAGGTCAGGAAGCAACAGTTAGAACTGGACATGGAACAACAGACTGATTCCAAATAGGAAAAGGAGTCCGTCAAGGCTGTATATTGTCACCCTGCTTATTTAACTTATATGCAGAGTACATCATGGGAAACACTGGACTGGATGAAGCACAAGCTGGAATCAAGACTACTGGGAGAAGTATCAATAACCTCAGATATGCAGATGACACCACACTTAATGGCAGAAAGTGAAGAGGAACTAAAGAGCATATTGATGAAAGGGAAAGAGGAGAGTGAAAAAGTTGACTTCAAAGTCAACATTCAGAAAACTAAGATCATAGCATCTGGTCCCATCACTTCATGGCAAAAAGATGGGGAAACAGTGGAAACAGAAACAGACTTTAATTTTTTGGGCTCCAAAATCACTGCAGATGGTGACTGCAGCCATGAAATTAAAACACACTTGCCTCTTGGAAGAAAAGGTATGACCAACCTAGACAGCATATTAAAAAGCAGACACATTACTTTGCCAACAAAGGTCTGTCTAGTCAAAGCTATAGTTTTTCCAGTAGTCATGTATGGATGTAAGAGTTGGACTATAAAGAAAGCTGAGCACTGAAGAATTGATGCTTTAGAACTGTGGTGTTGGAGAAGACTCTTGAGAGTCCCTTGGACTGCAAGGAGATTCAACCAGTCCATCCAAAGGAAATCAGTCCTGAATATTCATTGGAAGGACTGATGCTGAAGCTGTAACTCCAATGCTTTGGCCACCTGATGTGAAGAACTGACTCCTTGGAAAAGACCCAGATGCTGGGAAAGATTGAAGGTGGAGGAGAAGGGGATGACAGGACCATGAGATGGTTGGTTGGCATCACCAACTCAATGGACATGAGTTTGGGAGTTGGTGATGGACAGGGAGGCCTGGCGTGCTGCAGTCCATGGGGTTGCAAGGAGTCAGACACAACTGAGCAACTGAACTGAACTGAGAAATAAGTCTCTCTCAACTAGAAGGAAGTTCCAGAAATGTTTAAAAATCTAAAACCTATTTTTTAATTCTTAAAGAATGAATTTTTTTTGTATTGCAAATTTCAAAAGTCCGTTTTATTTCACTCGACTACAATTTTTTGACTATGTAATCTTACACTGTGTACACTGCAATAGAACCATATAATGTGCTCACCAAAGCATTTTTATTTTGTGTCTGTACCTATATTTATGTCACATACCAAGGGCCCCTTTTAATCACGGGAGGCTATGTGACTAGTTCTGGCCAAAAGCATGTATATGTAATTTCTGTATGTTACATCTTTGTTTGGTCTTTAAAGACTCTTAAGTGACTTTCCACACATGTTTTCTCTGTTATAATGCCACTGGATGTGGGGGACTTTAGTATCTTGGAAGCACAGGATCCCAGATTCCTGAGCTGTACGTTGGAGGAGGTCTGGCTTAATGATCTGTTCAAACTACTTTTTAAAAAAAAATTATTTACTCTTTTTATTACCTGCCCTACCGTTGAGACAATCTGTAACAAAAAGAAGAGAGTATGTTAGCACATGTTCAAACTACTTTGACCTGTAATATGTGGCAGATATAAACATTTCCTGAGATAAACCACTGATACTTCAAAATGCAACTGTTAACCCCCTACATGCTATCTTTACCTATGTAGTAGTCACTACTTTGAATTGAGATGCTACTGTTGGGGAAAAAGTAACATACATAGCATTTGTTATAGCCAATGTATAAAATGTATGGTATTAGTCACCTGCAGGTGGTAAGTGAAAAAATGTCCCAGAACAGATGGCTGGATATTTATTCATGTTACATTGCTGCAAAACATTTAATAAAACTCTCACCCGCTATCAGTTGGAATGCAAATAATGTGCCTGTTCTGTAGTTTAGGGGAAAAATTTGGGAAGTGGTGCCATAATAGTATATAATGCTAATTGCTGGCTGCTTTTGGCAAGGTATTGGTTGAAAGAGGAAATGAGCCTGGTAAAAATATTAACTGGTTTGAATTCAGAACTGAAAGACAATGAAAAAAAGTCTAGAAAATAAAAGCCTTGCATATTTTGAAAGAGATTACTTTTATCCCCACAAAGTTAAAAAAAAATGGCAGGGGGTGGGGGTGGGGAGGTTGTTGCGGAAGGGGACATAAAAAGACCTTGAATGTTCAGGGCTAATAACATTTCTCAATTGTATAAGCTATTCAGAGTAAATATTAGATCAAGGTGGTGGTCTCCCCAGTTTTTGTTCCAGATCACCTCAAAATCTTTACCCTTAAGTTCAGAGTGATCCTTGTGCCAGGAAGCTTAGAAATGTCAGCTACGTATTGGCCCTCGCCATCTACCTCCACAAGGATTGAATCATGTGCTGCCGCAGCTGCTGACCTTCAGCACCCCCTGAAAACTGTTCAAGCTGGCGAGCAGGACTCTGTGCTCTGTGAAAAACTAGCAGAACATGTCTTCAGGTAGATATTTTCAGGAGTCAATTTTATGAGTTCATTCTTACGTCTCCTCATACCTAGAAAAGCACTAAAATCCTTCATGGTGATGACTCTTTCTCATGACTAGCAGAAACTTTCTGCAAAAATATGTGCTTGACTGCATGTACTTCTCCTTCACCAAAATCTCGTATATGTGGACCTTCTCCCATTCCTCTTTGGAGCAGGCTATCTGAGGTGCTGTTTCCTGAGCTATAGCCCTCATCTGGCCCCCAATAAAACTTGACTCACAACTCTAATGTTGTGCATTTTTTTAAGTCAACAGAAATAAGCTATACACAGTATATTGATTATTTAGTTGGACCATTAATGATCATCTTGCTTATTCAGTAATAAATTTCAATATATTAACATGTAGAACTAGTCTTCCTCTCCATTTTCTGGTTCTGACTCCTATGGAATCTAATTTATTTCTTCAGCTGACATCTTACTATTTGAAATTCAACATATGATGTCAAACATTAGAAAAAGTATTTCTAGGAAGACACTGAGTATCAAAATGGTGAAATAATTGGGAGAGAAGGGGAGGGATTATGTGAGCGGGATTAGTAATATAAATGTGTTAAATTTTGATCTCAGTAATAAGAATTAAGTGGATAATATTTAATATAGAAAGCTAGGAAATATGATTATAAGGTAGTTGTTTAGAATTCTTGAGGTAAAACCAGGAAAAAAAAAAGTGAAAATCTTTTTGGGGTGAAATTGGAAGTGGAATTTGGGACAGTTGAACTATATATCAAAATATAGGTACAATTTGAGTTTTAAACTATGTACTTTATTTTCAAAACAAATAATAAGTAAGTAAATAAATAAGTAACAAAAGCAAAGTGGAGCTATTTTGCATGTGGGTAAGATTTCAAAACATTATTGAGAGTAGATCATAAAAGATCCACTTTTTTGTTGTTGATGTGGACCATTTTTAAAGGCAGGTTGTCCCGGTGGCTCAGTGGTAAAGAATCAGTCTGCTGATGCAGGAGATCCAGGAGACACAGGTTCAATCCCTGGGTTGGGAAGATCCCCTGGAGAAGGGAATGGCTACCTACTCTAGTATTCTTGCCTGAAGAATTCCATGGACAGAGGAGCCTGGAGGGCTTGTCACAGAGTCAGACACTACTGAGTGTACACACACACACACACACATTTTTAAAGTCTGTTAAATTTGTTACAACATTGCTTCTGTTTCATGTTTTAGTTTTTTGGCCGCATGGCATGTGGGATCTTATTTCCCCGACTAGGAATCAAACTCTCACCCTTTGCATTGAAAGGTGAAGTCTTAACCACTGTACCACCAGGGAGTCCTGGTGGATCCGTTTTGACAGGTTGCAGAATGTGAGTTTGGAATATGTCACGAAGAACTTGGTGTATGATATCACATTTTGATTGTATCTTGAAGAGGATTGGAACTTAATGAAGGATTTCAATTTAAACAAGATTAAATTTGCATTTTTAAAAAGGTCACTTTGTCACCTCAAGGAAGATACTTCGGTCACTAGTGCTCTAATAATCTCATTTTGATAGCTCTTTGGACATGGCTTGGAGTCCAGTCCTGCTTGTTTTTGCCTCTTTCTGCTGCAGCTTCTATCCTCTTCATTTATTCTCTTAGTAACACTGGAGCTGAAACCTTGCTAACTTGCCACACATACTGGGAAAACCTGGAGCCTTTCTAAATTCAGAGACTTGGCAAATTTACTCTGTAAAAGGTCAGACAGTAAATATTTAAGGATTTGGAAATGAAAGTGTTTAATGCTCTGGTGTGTTCAACTCTTTGCGACCCCATGGACTGTAGCCTGCCAGGCTCCTCTGTCCATGGGATTCTCCAGGCAAGAATACTGGAGTGGGTAGCCATTCCCTTCTCCAGGGGATATTCCTGACCCAAGGATCGAACCTGGGACTCTTGCATTGCAAGCAGATTCTTTACCATCTGAGCCACCAGGGAAGCCTAAGGATTTGGAAGCCATGTATAGACTTTATCACATACTCTATCTGCCCCTTCCCGTCACATGCGCCTCCCCCCACCCCAGCCCCCAGCAACCATAATTATTTAAAAATCATTCCTAGCTCACTGGCTGCCCAAAAACAAGTGACATGCAACATTTGGTCCTTGGAGTGTAATTTGCTGACCAGTAATATGGTAATCTGACCAGTAATCATTGGGGATTTCCAGATGGCTCAGTGGTAAAGAACCCACCTGTCAATACAGGAGATACAGGTTCGATCACTGGGTCAGGAAGATCTCCCGGAGGAGAGAGCACAGCATCCTATTTCAATATTGCCTATTTCAATATTTCATTGCCTATTTCAATATTCTTGCCTAGAAAAATCCCATGGACTGCAGAGCCCGGTAGGCTACGGTCCATGGGGTTGGGAAGAATTGGACACAAATGAGACTGAGTACGCACACATGTAGTCTAATTCGTACTTCCCCATGCATATCAAAGCAGATTTAAATTATTTAGCTGAAGCTCCGATACTTTGGCCATCTGATGCGAAGAGCTGACTCATTGGAAAAGACCCTGATGCTGGGAAAGATTGAAGGTAGGAGAAGAGAGTGACAGAGGATGAGATGGTTGGATGGCATCATGGACTCAATGGACAAGAGTTTGAGCAAACTCTGGGAGACAGTGAAGGACAGGGAAGCCTGGCTGATGCAGTTCATGGGGTCACAAAGAGTCAGACGTGACGGTTACTGAACAACAATAGCAATTGAAAAATATATCTTACATTTTATTGTTTTCACATCACATTAATTTGGGGGGATTTTCATTGCCTTTGGGGGACGGAGTCTCCCTGTCATTCATCCAGATAAAGCATAGAATCCTTGCTGGAGGCTGCAAACCACTTTATGAACCACTTTTCTTACCCCAGTTTCTTACTTTGCCTTTTCCCAGTGGTCTCCAAAGCAGCTCCATATATACCCTAAGCTACTTGCATAGGATCACCTGGAGTACTTTCCACAGTGTAGATTCCTGGGCCCAGTTAAACATACGAAAGCAGTTTCAGGTAGAGGAATGATTACTTTTAAAAGGCTCTTTACTTGTGTCTAATAAATTTCCTGTTTTGAAAGCACTATATTCTATGGATGCATTTCTCTCAAACCAACCTCTGAATACAACACCCTCCCTGAGGTGTTCCTATAACAGTGGCCATTCCTGGACCGGCTTCTCTTGGCATTCACAACAGGTCTTCCTAACAAATTTTGTCCCCATTAGCGTGGAGCAAGTTATAAATATGCTACACTGCGTCTCATCTCACCATCTGACTCTCTTTTGCATGTGTATGTTATTGTGTGTGTATGTTTTATGTAAAGGGAGTTTTAGGCCCATGTGCCAGAAATAAGCCTCATTGCAAATTATTCTGTGATTAGGGATGATGGCGTCTCCCCAAGTATAGAAGAAAACCTGCTTTAAAATAACAGAGTAAAAATAAATCCGTCTGATTCTGGCAAAATGATAGACCAGAGTAGCCAGAATCTTTCCCCATATAAATAACAAAAGATTCTGGAAAAAACAAATACATGATTTTCAATAATTGTCCCAGCTCACAATAAAAGAAAGCAAATGTGTAGGGTCCAGAAATGAAGAGGAAACTGAACCACACTGGTAGGAGTGAAAAGTAGGGTGGCCCTGGCAGGCCTGAAGGGCTATCAGTAGCAGGAAGAGAGAGAATGGATGAAGAATGGCATCACATGGCTAAAATTATGGGCGACAACTCTAGAGAGAGAGGCGAATATACGCCATCCTTTTGTTCAGAGAAATAGCAGTAAATATGCTGGCACCTATGGGCTTTCCTGATGGCTCAGTGATAAAGAATTTGCCTGCCAAAGCAAGAGATACAGGTTCAATCCCTGGGTCAGAAAGATCCCCTGGAGAAGGACATGGCACCCCACTCCAGTATTCGTGCCTGGGAAATCCCAAGGACAGAGGAGCCTGGTGGGCTGCAGTCCATGCAGTCACAAAAGTGTTGGACACAACACAGTGACTCAACAACAACAACAAACAACAAGCCCTACTGAGAATTTGTTTCCTCTGATGTAAAATATAACTCTTAATCTATTTGAGGCCAAAATTTACACTAATTGTGCAAATATAGGAAACCCCAAGAGGAAAAATGACTATAAACTGGTTCAGGACAAGAGACTCTGATGAAACAAAGGGGGAAAAAAAACTGTTTGGAAAGCAATTCAACAATTCATGTTGCACAGGAATTTTATAAGAAAAAAGGAAAGAAAGAACCTATGTCAGACATGAGGTCATTAAGAAATATTGCAAATAAAGAGGATAAAATTCATTTTAAACAAGCACAATAATTACTCCAAAGAAAAATATGTCCCCCCAAAAGCTTGAGATGTGAAACTTCATTTTCAAGGAGATTGTAACGTCATTATATTTAAAATGGTTGGAGAAACACATGGTAAGTAAATAATAAAGCAGTGTGAGAAAAAAACAAAGAAACAGATGAGAAACTTGGAGAACATGCAGAAATGAAAAAATCATAGTTGAGCAACCATTGAGAAATTACCCCAAATCAACACAAAAAATTAGGCAGAAAATTAGGCAATTAACATAAAATATAGGAAGACCACGTGTAAATTATCTGTAAAAGAAGTTTAAGAGAAACAAGAGAAATAATGGAACTGAAGCAATATTTGAAAATATTTTCAGAACTGAAGAAAGATATAGATATTAAAATTTAAAAACACTCCAAATTTTGAGCAGAATAAAATAAAGCCATAATTAATCACAGTATAGTAAAATTGTAGAACACTAAAACAAGCACCCAGGAGAAAATGAGACTACCTATAAAACAACAGTTAGATTAATGGAAGTCTCCTTGATAGCAACAGGAAAAAACAGGAAAACAGGAGATGCTGTTTTCCATGTTGTAGAAGAAGTAAGCTATCACTGAAAAGAGAGATTGAAATTATAATTTTGAGGAATGAAGCAGAGATTTAAAAAAATATCAGATTATATAATTTCCATGAAAAAGTTACCAAAAATATACTTCAGGAAGAAGGAAGTTGAACCCAGAAAGCAGAAACCTATATAAGATATATATGTTTATGAGTATGTATATCGATACTGCTGCTGCTAAGTCGCTTCAGTCGTGTCCGACTCTGTGCGACCCCATAGGCGGCAGCCCACCAGGCTTCCCCGTCCCTGGGATTCTCCAGGCAAGAA
>NW_011494620.1:2416821-2420299 GCF_000754665.1 Bison bison bison | reverse complement strand
GACTCTAGCGACCCCATGGACTGCAGCCCACCAGGCTCCTCCGCCCATGGGATTTTCCAGGCAAAAGTACTGGAGTGGGGTGCCATTGCCTTCTCTGATGAGTGTGTATATATATATATATATATTTATACACACCCAAGAATGGATTCAAAAAATCATTAAGGCAAATAACATTGACTAATTTAAAGAGTCTTTAAAACTGGTCATCCTAGAAAACAGCAACAAGAAACAGATAATTTTTAGCCTTTAATGCTGGTCAAACCATTTAATAACAAGTTAAACATTTTAAACTAATTTAAAACCAGCAAATAAATCTTAAAAGATATATTTATTTTCATTCTCTAAACTACATATTATTCAAATACACTTGTCAAGTGATATAATTTGTGAGGCAATCATTTATTAATAGTATATCTATTTCCAAATCATTTGCTGATTTCTAGAGGCTGTTAGCATGTTATTTTGTTTGAAGAATCTTCTCCTTGCATGTGTTTATTCCATTCCTGCCATGATTTCTTTTAAGGAACAACATTGATGTTTTAAAGACCCTCCCCTCTGAAATAAATGAATAGTTGTGTGCATTCTTGCTAAGTTGCTTCTTTGCATCCGTGTGGATGTAGTCTGCCAGGCTCCTCGGTCCTTGGAATTCTCCAGGCAAGAATCCTGGAATGGGTAGTCATTCCCTTCTCCAGAAGCTCTGCTTGATCCAGGGATTGAACCCAGGTCTCCTGCATCACAGGCAGATTCTTTACCACTGAGCCACCAGGGAAGCCCAAATGGATAGTTATTACATGTCAAATCATTTCAAGAAAAAAAAATTATCTAAAAAATTGATGACATTGTTGATGTTGCTTCAACATCAACAATGTTGATGAATTGCTTCTTCTCTCTGTTTTTGCTGAACTACACATACATTAAAGACAAATAAGTTCCAAAAACACCCAAAAGATAAGCACCCATTCTGTAAATCAGCAATTTGATAGAAGACCTCATCAGTTTTATAATACTTCCAATACTGCCTGAGATCTTTATATTATCACTATCTCATTTTTGACCAAGTCTTGAGAACCATGAATTAGACTCTCATTTAATTATTCAGAGCTGATGACATGTGACAGGAAGAAAATTGAGAATATGGCTCTTTTGCTGGGCTGCTAAATACAGCTCTGCCACCCAGTGAGAAATAACTCATCAGAATTTCAATTTCTTCACCTTTAAAATGGAGATGATGACAAAAATTTTATTCTTCTAAAAAGTTAGCATGCATTTAGAATTATGCAACAAGATAAATGCTATATAGACATCTGTTTTGTATTTGTATTCATAGAATCTATGAATCTATATATTCATAGAAAAGTATTAATATCCATGACTGGTAAATATTTGAGGGTTTTTCATAAACAGATGCAATTCAATAAGGATGAAATTCAGCATGAGCCCACATCCTTCAACTTCATGGGCCCAAACCACACAAAAGGCTCCTTCAGAATTACATAGCTATATCATATATGTACGGACATGAGTTTGAGGAGAAGGTGACGACAGAGGATGCGATGGTTGGATAGCATCACCGACTCAATGGACATGAGTTTGAGCAAGCTCCAGGAGATGCTGAAGGACAGGGAAGCCTGGCATGCTACAGTCCATGGGGTCTCAAAAAGTTGGACTGACTGAGTGACTGAAAAACAACAACAATCATATATGTGAGTGGGAGGATGAATCAATAATTTAATGCTTAAAATTGCATGTGGCCATGATTTTATGAGTTGGGAAGAGCAGGATAAAAGACATAAGCTGATTGTCAAATTAATGCCAAGAGAATTAGGAAGGAAAAAGAAAAGGACTCTGTAAGCATCTGGTAGATTTTGTGTTAACCAGGGAAGAATATATACTTCAGGAATTATTTTGAATATTATGTTCAGACCTAATTTTAAAATGTGGAATGTTAATCCCAGGTGTCTGTGTCTTGTTTGTTTAATCATTAATGACTCAAACAAGAAATGGTAGATTCAAAGTGTGAGGATTTTGAGACCTCTTTGGGTTATAAGCCTGTACAAAGATAGCTGGTCACTTAGATTGTTCAAACAAAAGAATTTCAAAACTCCTGTAAAGTAAAAATCCACAAAGTAAAAATAAAGAATAAACGAGAGAAAATCCCTGACATTCAATATTCACAATCTGATGTATGAGTGAATGGATTTCAGTAAGTGGATCTATACCACTGAAAGGTGGGAACAAGTCATGGAGACAGCGATTGAGCCTTGCTCTCAACATCTTGAGTTCTACAAGAGATGAAAACGCCACAGACAGAATGACTATCTATTAATATGATGGATATTCACCTTTGACTTTTACCTACAGCGTCTTCTCTTGCTGCCGAAATGGTCCGTTTGTTTTTAAAGGTGAAAATCCGTTCAATAACTTTTTAACCCAGGTGTTCTGGGTTAGAGGCCACTGATGTCTCAGAGGAACCATGCCACTCTAGCCAGTCTGCTTCTCATACTTTTCATTTTATCTACACAGACTATTCAAACATTCCAAGAGTAAAAAGTTTTTAAAAGTTATGTTATCAGATTTGATCGAATGAGCAACACAATTATGGTCCCAGTAATACTTGGTTCATACTAGTTTTTAAAATATATATGTGAACACTATATATTTTGGTAAGGATAACACCATACTGATTGATCAGCTGGTCACCCACATTATGTGACTAACCTTTTGGTAACCTAATACTGACTATCGGAATTACTTAAATACCTAGAGTTCTCACTGGAAGAGATTGAAGGCAAAAGGAGAAGAGGGTGGCAGAGGATGAGATGCTTAGATAGCATCACCGACTCAATGGACATGAATTTGAGCAAACTCTGGGAGATGGTGAAGGACAGGGAAGGCTGGTGTGCTTCAGTTCATGAGATTGCAAAGAGTCAGACGTGATGTAGCGACTGAATAACAACAACTCACTTATGTGCATTTGAGAATGTTGAAATGATCCAGACTGAAGTATTTATTTCTCTGTCTCCCCATGATATTTTGTCTATTATTCTGTTATTGCACTTCTTATTATAATATAGTTTATTGGTTTAAATATAATAATTTCCTTCTACTATAATGCATGCTCATTGAAGTCATGGAATATGTAATATTCATCTTCATGTCTCCTGAATTACTTTTCTTCTCAATGCATTCTAAATTTTCAGTGTTTGCTGGATGAAAATAAAATAGGAAAAATTATACAGTAGCTATAGAATGAATGGGCTTCCCTGGTGGCCAGGATGGTAAAGAGTCTGACTACAATGTGGGATACCCAGCTTCAATCCCTGGGTCAGGAAGATCCCCTGGAGAAGGAAATGGCAATCCACTTTCAGTGTTCTTACCTGGAAAATCCCATGAATGGAAGAGCCTGGCAGGCTTCACTCCATGGGGTCACGGAGAGTCGGACATGACTGAACAACTCACACACATTGAATGAAATGTT
>NW_011494620.1:2416199-2416721 GCF_000754665.1 Bison bison bison | reverse complement strand
AAAATAGATAAAACTCTCACTAACAACTTGGACATTCTAGCTTAAATATTAGTTATTTATGGAGTGGAATCATATCAAGTGGATATAATGATGTTGATTCCAGGAATTAACATAAGACACTCTCTATTAGTGGGCTTCCCCGGTGGCTCAGTGGTAAAGAAACCACCTGCCAATGCAGGAGACGTGGGTTCCATCCATGGGCCAGGAAGATCCCCTGGAGAAGGAAATGACAACCCACTCAGGTATTCTTGCCTGGGAAATCCCATGGACAGAGCCTGGTGGGCTACAGTCCATGGGGTCCCAATAGAGTCCCACTGCTGCTAAGTCACTTCAGTCGTGTCTGACTCTGTGTGACCCCATAGACGGCAGCCCACCAGGCTCCCCCATCCCTGGGATTCTCTAGGCAGGAACACTGGAGCAGGTTGCCATTTCCTTCTCCAATGCATGAAAGTGAAAAATGAAAGGGAAGTCGCTCAGTCATGTCCGACTCTTAGAGACCCCCTGGACTGCAGCCTACCAGGC
>NW_011494620.1:2399695-2416099 GCF_000754665.1 Bison bison bison | reverse complement strand
CCCACACAACTTAGCAATTAGACAACAACAACTCTCCCTTCAGTCAGTTCAGTTACTCAGTCATGTCTGATTCTTTGTGACCCCATGGACTGCAGCACACCAGGCCTACCTGTCCATCACCAACTCCTGGACTTTACACAAACTCATGTCCATTGAGTCGATGATGCCATCCAACCGTATGATCCTCTGTCGGCGCCTTCTCCTCCCACCTTTAATTGTCCCCCAGCATTAGGGTCTTTTGAAATGAGTCAGTTCTTCACTTTAGGTGGCCAAAGTATTGGAGTTTCAGCTTCAGCATCAGTCCTTCCAGTGAATGTTCAGGACTGATT
This sequence comes from Bison bison bison, assembly GCF_000754665.1. Classification (NCBI taxonomy): domain Eukaryota; kingdom Metazoa; phylum Chordata; class Mammalia; order Artiodactyla; family Bovidae; genus Bison; species Bison bison. Next base: position 2,415,770 of record NW_011494620.1, on the reverse strand, counting down.
TCCTTTAAGATTGACTGGTTGGAACTCCTTGCAGTACAAGGGACTCTCAAGAGTTTTCTCCAACACCACAGTTCAAAAGCATCAGTTCTTCAGCGCTCAGCTTTCTTCACAGTCCAACTCTCACATCCACACATGACCACTGGAAAAATCATAGCTTTGACTAGACACACCTTTGTTGGCAAAGTAATGTGTCTGCTTTTAAAGATGCTATCCCCGTTGGTCATAGCTTTTCTTTCAAGGAGCAAGTGACTTTTAATTTCATGGCTGCAGTCACCATCTGCAGTGATTTTGAAGCCCCCCAAAATAAAGTGTCTTCAATGTTTCTATTGTTTCCCCATCTATTTCCCATGAAGTGATGGGACCAGATGCCATGATCTTCATTTTCTGAATGTTGAATTTTAAGCCAACTTTTTCACTCTCCTCTTTCCCTTTCATCAAGAGGCTCTTTAGTTCTTCTTTGCTTTCAGCCATTAAGTGTGGTGTCATCTGCATATCTGAGGTTATTGATATTTCTCCCAGCAATCTTGATTCCAGCTTGTGCTTCATCCATCCTGGCATTTCTCACGATGTGCTCTGAATATAAGTTAAATAAGCAGGGTGACAATATACAGCCTTGACGTACTCCTTTCCAGATTTGGAACCAGTCTGTTGTTCCATGTCCAGTTCTAACTGTTGCTTCCTGACCTGCATACAGGTTTCTTAAGAGACAGGTGAGGTGGTCTGGTATTCCCATCTCTTGAAGAATTTTCCAGAGTTTGTTGTGACCCACACAGTCAAAGGCATAGTCAATGAAGCAGAAGTAGGTGTTTTTCTGGAACTGTCTTGCTTTTTCCATGACCCAGTGGATGTTGGCAATTTGATCTCTGGTTCCTCTGCCTTTTCTAAAACCAGCTTGAACATCTGGAACTTCATGGTTCATGTACTGTTGAAGCCTGGCTTGGAGAATTTTGAGCATTAGTTTGCTAGTGTGTGATTTGAGTGCAATTGTGCAGTTGTTTGAACATTCTTTGGCATTGCCTTTCTTTGGGATTGGAATGAAAACTAAATGTTTCCAGTCCTGTGGCCACTGCTGAGTTTTCCAAATTTGCTGGCATATTGAGTGCAGCACTTGCACAGCATCACCTTTTAGGATTTGAAATAGCTCGACTGGAATTCCATCACCTCCACTAGCTTTGTTCGTAGCAATGTTTCCTAAAACCCACTTGACTTCTCATTCTAGGATGTCTGGCTCTAGGTGAGTGATCACACCATCATAGTTTTCTGGGTCATGAAGATCTTTTTTGTATAGTTCCTCTGTGTATTCTTGCCACCTCTTAATATCTTCTGCTTCTTTAGGTCCATACCATTTCTGTCCTTTATTGTGCCCATCTTTGCATGAAATGTTCCCTTGGTCTCTCTAATTTTCTTGAAGAGATTTCTAGTCTTTCCCATTCTATTGTTTTCCTCTATTTCTTTGCATTGATCACTGGAAAGGCTTTCTTATCTCTCCTTGCTGTTCTTTGGAACTCTGCATTCAAATGGGTATATCTTTCCTTTTCTCCTTTGCCTTTCACTTCTTTGCACAGCTGTTTGTAAGGCCTCCTCAGACAACCATTTTGCCTTTTTTGCATTTCTTTTTCTTGGATATGGTCTTGATTCCTGCCTCCTGTGCAATACCATGAACCTCTGTCCATAGTTCTTCAGACACTCTGTCTATCAGATCTAATCCCTTGAATCTATTTGTCACTTCTACTGTATAATCGTAAGGGATTTGATTTAGGTCAGACCTGAATGGTCTAGTGGTTTTCCCTACTTCCTTCAATTTAAATCTGAATTTTGCAACAAGGAGTTCATGTCCTGAGCCATAGTCAGCTCCTGGTCTTGTTTTTGCTGACTGTATAGAGTTTCTCCACGTGTGGCTGCAAAGAATGTAATCTATATGGTTTTGGTATTGATCATCTGGTGATGTCCATGCATAGAGTCTTCTCTCTTGTTGTTGGAAGTGGGTGTTTGCTATGACCAGTGTGTTCTCTTGGCAAAACTCTATTAGCCTTTGGCCTGCTTCATTTTGTACTCCCATGCCAAATTCACCTGTTACTCCAGGTATTTCTTGACTTCCTACTTTTGCATTCTAGTCCCCTATAAATGAAAAGGAACTCTCCCTTAGTGCTATTCATATTCATGTTCTCAGTAGCTCAGTTGTGTCCAATTGTTTGAGACCCCATGGACTGTAGCTTGTCAGGCTCCTCTGTCCATGGAATTTCCCAGGCAAGAATACTGCAGTGGGTTGCCATTTCCTCCTCCAGGGGATCTTCCCAACCCCAGGATCAAACCTGAGTCTCTTGCTTTGACAGGAGGATCCTTTAGAAGTGAGCCACCTGGGAAACCCTCCCTTAGTGCTAGGAGCAAAACATAAAGAGCAAAATAAGTGGAATTGAAAATTGCCAAGAAAAACATATCAGTTTGTGTCACAATTTTAACTAGAACCTGTTGGTTTCGGGAGAAAAATCACTTGAAGTTTGTTTTGCCTTCATGGAGTTAATCTCAAAGGAAAGATACTAATTAATATGTACTACATCTAATATCAGTGAATCATTCTGTATTAATCATATCCACAGAAAAGTCTGTTGTGTCTGAGGGGACTGTCACATTCATCTTATAGCCAGCAATTTTTAGTCATACAAAGTAGCATTAAAGATAACAAATGACAAGTCATTGAAACTGGAAGGGAATTAAGCCTTGTATGAACAAAAAACTGACTCAGTGAGTTATAACCAGTGCAAAGAGAATTTTGTTTTCCTTTTCCCCAAAGAAATCTGGCAAAATGATCCTACTGTATGTGAACTTTTCTTGTGTTATCTCCATAAAGAACCTTCCTGCCAATATAGGAGACCGGAGTTCAATCCCTGGATCAGGAAGATCAGTATCTTAACGCTCTCAACCAACCACAATTCCCACCCCATTCTGTATCTCATCATATCCGCATGGGCGAGTCCATCACTCATTAACCTTGTTTAACTTGAGCATGTTGACCTGCTGTTAAACAGTCATAGTTTTTACAACAACAAATTTAAGAGATGCATAAGACCAGAAGCAATGAAAATATGAAACTTCTAGAATCTTCCAGTCTATATCCCATGAGGTTGGATTGAGAGCAGAATTTGGAGTAAAGAGAAGGTTGAGTTAGAAGGAGCCAGCATTGACTGGTTTTATGTGTCAGTTTCTCTCATAGGTGCTTGACATATAGGACATCAGTAATCATTGCAACAATCCAACTAAGAAAGCATGATTTCTACTTTATGCATGAGGAAACTGCAAATTCAAAGGGCCAGGTGCCTTTGATAGAGTTACTCAGTTAAAATCTAGCATACCAGGATTTGCACCCAGTATGAAGTGGTTTAGATTAAAAGCTCATCTCCAGTCAAGACACGTGTACCTCACGAAGAGAAATATTTTAATTTGTATTGCAGTTGAGAGACTCTGGGAAGGAATTAAAAATTAAGGTTTTGTTTTCAGTTATAAATATCACTTACAAATTTTTTTTCACTAGAAATCTCCCAGCCAAAGTTTTAGAAATGGTAACAATTATTTACTTTACCAAATGCATATCAAATTTTTCTAGGCTTGCTCTTGGTTTACATTTTCATGGAAATTTACTTCATTCAAAAACAAACACTGTTGTAAATCTGAATTACAATTAATCACTAATTTTCTTTACAGCCTGTCATAATTTTAGAATTTGGCTTGATTTAGCTGTTTTGGGGTGTTTTTAAAATAAATTACCAGGGAAAAATATAGAAAATGTAATTGAATCAGCATTGCTTTTGTATCTACCACCTAAGCTACCCTACAATTCTTTGAAAAGAGCTCAACACTGAGATAACATGAGGGATAAACATTCCAGTACTCCATACTGAGGACAGATCTTAGAGCCAACATACAACATTTGTTCTTTCCATAAATACTTGTATTTATCCAAATTTTAGAAAGAAAAATGCAAATTAATGCAATAACTCTTGTCTCTTAGGCAGATATTTTCAAATGTGTTGTTACACTATCATTTATTCCGTGCCATAAATAAACTTCAGTGTTAGCAAGGATAAATTAAACCAAGGTCCCTGACCCAGGATCTAGCTATCAAGCAAAACTGTAACAAATCATAAAATGTAATCACATATGAACACTTAATGGTTAGAAACATTCCATGCAGTGTAAATAGAGAACAATATGATTCATGTTTTCATTGGGTAGAACACTGGGGCAACTTGGGACAATCCTTCAGATAATCCTTTTAATAGATTATTAGAATGTCACAACTGAAAAGAAACTGGTAATTTCTTTTATATATCTACTCCAACACCCTTGTTTCTCTGTAGCTGTTGATGAGAAAACTGATGTCTGAAGAGGTTTATAATTTGCCTGAGGTTACACAGATTTTTCTGGCAGAGTTGGGACTGTAACAGAAGTTAAATTTCTTTCCTTCTTATATATATTTGTTACAGGGCTTCCTTTATAGCTCAGTCAGTAAAGAATCTGCCTGCAGTGCAGGAGACCTGGGTTCTATCCCTGGGTTGGGAAGATCCCCTGGAGAAAGAAATGGCAACCCACTCCAGTATCTTTGCCTGGAAAATTTCATGGACAGAGGAGCCTGATGGGCTGTAGTCCATGGGGTCGCAAAGAGTCGGGCACGACTGAGCGACTAGCACACACTAACACAAGCATATTACAGAAAATAAAGGTAACTATTGTTTTCACTTAAAATCTTTTATAGGTTTTTTTGATTCCTCAGCTTTTTAAATGTTGAAGAAAAATTAAAATAAAACTAAAGTCATAATTATTCTGGCACAATGGTTAAAAATTTGCCAGCCAATGAAGGAGATGCAAGAGACGTGGATTTGATCCCTGGGTGGGAAGATTCCCTGGAGGAGGAAATGGCAACCGACTCCAGTATTCTTGCCTGGAAGAATCCACAGACAGAGCAGTCTGGCAGGTTGCAGTCCATGGGGCTGCAAAGAGCTGGACATGACCAAGTGACTGGGCACAGATAGCTAGGTACTGCTAGGTACTACTCTAGATGCTTGGGAGACATTAGTAAAACAACACAGACAAACGTTCCTGCCCTCCTGGAGCTGACATGTTAGTAAAGGCGGATAATACACCAGACAAATAAGTAAATTATGTGCTAGCACTAAAGACGATTAATGATGTGGAATTAAATAATATAAATTAAATCAAGGAGTCCCCAACCTCTGCACCTCAGACCAGTACCTCCTGTCAGATCAGCAGTGGCATTAGATTAGAAGTAAAGTACACAAATAAATGTAATATGCTTAAAATGATCCTGAAACCACGCTCTGCCACCAACCGGTCTGTGGAAAAATTGCCTTCCATGAAATTGGTCCTTGGGTCCGAAAAGTTTGAGGACCCCTGAATAAGCCAGGTAAGAGAGGTGGAGAATCAACTGTAGGAAGCTACTTTCAATGAAACTAGGAATGCCAGATTAGATGTGATGACAAGTAGTCTGAAAGCAAATTCCTGAAGGCAGAGCAGCTCCACAAGAATTAGAGGAGGTGAGAAGTAGAGGCACATACGTCTCTAGAGAAAGCGGAATTAGGTACTGGGGACACAGAGGGTCCAGGGTCTAAGGTGCGTGTGTTGGGGGGTGTTGGGAACCAGCTGAAGCTGAGGTGGAGTAGCAAGTACAGTAGAAGCAGATGCTGGCAAAGCAGTAGTGGGAAGCCACACGATGCAAACACTTGGGAGTTGTTGTAAGAGCCTTGGCTCCTATTCCCAATTGGATGTGGACATCCCTGAAGGTTTGAGCCGAGATGTGACATGTTACGACATTGAATTTAAAGGTACTTTTTAAATGTGCAAGAAAGGAAGCAAGGACATCAATTTGGAAGATATTGCAGTCATCCAAGTGAGAGGTAATGATGGTTTGAACCAGGGAGAAAGCAACGGAAATGAAAAAAGTGGGCAGGTTCGTGGTATATTTTGAAGATGGAAGAAATATTTATTTGATCATTTAATTGATTTGATATATACAGCAAATGTGTGAGTCTAGTAGACATTTATTAAAACCAGTCTAATTGGCCACCATTAGAAAGAGTCTGCAACTACCTTTAAACAAACAATACACCTCACAGGAGCTCACATAAACAATTTAATCTTTAAATTCAAAGGACTGCAGAATACACATGACTTCTAGAAAATCTTTCAACTACCCCATGTGTGTTGTGATTTTTTTCTCTGCTGTCTCCTCTGGACATCGCTCTATCCCTAATCAAATGTCCTTTCTTACATAGCCTTCTCTTCTACCATCTCAAAATATCCAAAATTAAAAGCACTTTCTTTCTCTCCTAATCCACCATTCACTCAAAAATCTGCAAAATATATGTGATATTTGCCTTTCAAAAGTAAAATCAATTAAAAGAAACAAAAACCCTCAATACTGTTTTCTCATCTATTTATTAGCCACCTAATTTTTCTGTCAGAGAAGGCAATGGCACCCCACTCCAGTACTCTTACCTGGAAAATCCCATGGATGGAGGAGCCTGGTGGGCTGCAGTCCATGTGGTCGCTAACAGTCGGGCACGACTGAGCGACTTCACTTTCACTTTTCACTTTCCTGCATTGGAGAAGGAAATGGCAACCCACTCCAGTGTTCTTGCCTGGAGAATCCCAGGGACGGGGGAGCCTGGTGGGCTGCCATCTATGGGGTTGCACAGAGTCAGACATGACTGAAGCGACTTAGCAGCAGCAGCAGCAATCTTTCTGTAGTAATTAAACTTCTTGAAATAGTGCTCAATGGTGAATCTTTTTTGTTCTTCACATATTATTTATTCCTCAAATCATTTTAATATTGCTACCACAGAGGCAGGTCTATTTGATTTTCCTTCACAAAGTTAATGAAAATCTACTTTTGCTATCTCAAATAACTCCTTTTACGTTCTTATTATTTATTGCATTTTTTGTCCTTAATTGAGCTTTCCAAATTACAGTTCAAACTAATGTTTGTGAATTTTTCTGAGACGGATTTAATACTCTTCTTTATTCTCTTTCACTAGCATTCTTTCCTACTAAGTCATGAAGTACTAATTTCAGTTTTCTTCTCCCACTGGGAATCTTTTCCCTTTTCTTTATCCTCTTTTTTCTTTCTCTTCTCTTCTGTGCTTTATTATAAATACAGACTCCTCTAAGAAAACCTAAACCATTCCATTGGCTTCAGCTTTGACTTACATGCTAAAACCAAATCCAAGGTTGCTGTTAATTAAGACATTTTTCTTTCTGGATCCAATTTCTGATTGTACCAGAGGCAATTCAAATAAAAGTTGTTCAAAATAAAAATCCATTCTCTTCCTCTTGACACAGTCATTTTAATGAAAGCCATGTCAACATTTGTGTTTTCTATCTCAATAAATGACTCCACTCACTTACAAAAGATGGTAACTTCCATCTTATTATTTATTCTAATTTATTCATACCTGTAGTAGTATTAAAAATTATTTATGTCTAGTAAATTACTTTCTTACCATATATTTTCATTGTCACTGCGTTATTTTTATTCTTCAATATACTATTGCTTCTATTACTCAGGAACTCTTAACCTGTATATTTCTATCAACGATCCTCTTCTGAAAGCTTTTTCTTATCTTGATTGGAGTTAGCTCCCTAAAGGATAACATAGACTTACAGTTCAACATGGCAGATTGAATGATGTTTCTATTTTTCTCTCACTCATAAAAATCTCCAAAATCACAGGGAAAAGACATAAAACATAACAGCCCACAAAATGAAAAGAATTAGAGAAGACAGGACAATGTGTTATTTATTTAAAAATGCTTAGGGAGATAGTGATAAAATTTTGATGAGACCCATTCATTTCTGTCCCAGATGGAATAACAGGGACTACATTTACCCTCCAAACAAACACAAAACAGACACATATATGAACCAGTGATGTGTAAGATACTGGACATCATAAAAGGATGGGGAAGAGATCCCCAGGAAAGAGGAAACACACCACACAAGCCCACAATTGCCTCAGTTTAGTGGTTAGAGAGAGTACCAGCCTACATACGGGTCAGGAAGGGGAACCTACTGAGAATCTGATGAATTCTCTGCATTGAGATGGAGGTGAGAGGCCAGGGAGTGAGGGAAACTAGACTTCACAGGATAGAGTGCTTGAGAACAAGAAGTTGCCAGAATCTTCAGATTCACAGTGGCTCCCACTCAAGTGTCCAGCTGAGTACTGCTTAATGCACGTGTGTGAGGAATATGCATGGGCGATGGAAAGAACCTCTTCAAAAGACTAGAGGGCGGCATGGGACAGAGAAGGATGCTGAGTCCCACCAGACAGACTGAAGAGTCTACTCATCTGTGGGTTACTGGGTAGTATACACAGAGGAGTTTGGCTTACCTCAGTGGTGGAGCAAACACTACCTCAGGCTTCTGAGGTGGCTCAGTGGTAAAGAATCCACCTCCCAAGGCAGGAGGCTCAAGTTCTATCCCTGGGTTGGGAAGATCCCCTGGAGAAGGAAATGGCAACACACTCCAGTATTCTTGCCTGGGAAATCCCATGGACAGAGGAGCCTGGTGGGCTACACTCCACGGGGTCACAAAAGAGTTGGACTTGACTTAGCGACTAAACAACAAAACAGCAAACACCACCTCAACTGATTACAAGTAATTTTACTTGCATTCCAGACCCAAACTCAAGAACATTTACAGAAATCCCAAAACCATCCATCACCTGACAAGGTAAAACTCACTATAGCTGACGTACAATAAAATAATTTTAAATAAATTATCAGGCATGCAATGAAGCAGAAAATGATGATTTGTGATGAGGAGATAAATCAGGCAATTGGGCATGATCTAGAATTAACACAGATTTTGGGAATAGCTGACAAAGATTTAAAAATAATTATTGGCTGTACTCTATGTATTCAACACAATAAACAGGAGAAGAAGGGGAGAAGTTGAGGGATGCAGCAGACAGTGTCATGAGGAATCTTCTCGTGGTGATGGACGGGTTCATTATTTTGATTGTGGGGGATGTTTTCACAGGTGAATATATCGTCAGAACATTAAATTTTACACTTTAAGTATGAGCAGTTTATTATGTCAATTACATCTCAATTAAAATATTAAAGAAATAATTTTTACCAAACCAAAAACAATTGAATGACTTTCTAGGCAATGGGGCAAGATAAAACTTGTGTTAAGGGATGGAGTCAAGGTCAAACAGTGGTCAGGCCAGGTTTAGAGTCCCATAGCCCCATTCTTGGAGTTCCTTGCTGTCCACAGACATTTGGAACCTAAAAAGCCCTAGACCTCAGAGTCTAATGGTATACAAAAAATTGCTGGGACTTCCCGGGCAGTGCAGCGGTTAAGACTTCTTCCCATGCAGGGAATGTGGCTCAGTCCCTGGCCAGGAAAATAGGATCCCACATGCCTCACAGCCATAAAACCAAAACATAAAACAGAATCAATATTTTAAAAAATTCAATAAAGACTTTAAAAACGATCCACTTCAAAAAAAATCTTTAGAAAATATTTGCTCTTCATTATTCTCTCCTAAGGAAGTCAGATGTAATTTTTTCTATCACAACAGTCAGGAAATGGTGATAATCTCCTAGAGGGAGTCTGATGTCACTTGAAAGTCTTTTTTTACATCAAATATCCTGGGGAATTCAAGGTCAACCTTTCCAAATTGTAGACACAGGGATCCCTGCTAAGGATGACTCTGACTTTTCCTGGGGATTCATGTGCCACGAGGAATGTTCAGGCAGTGTTAACCATCTTTATTAGCCCTTTTACAGTGGAAGTTGAGCACTTGTGCAGAGTTTAGAATGAACACCCAACAGATGGCCACTCATATGACTTACACTTCTTTTGTGGTTCCCTCTGCCACTTCTCATGAAATGACCATACCTCAAGAATGAGTTTCCACTGTATTTGAACAGGCAGAAAAGCTATCTTTTTCACTTTCTTATGCTTCCCCAAATACAATTGCCATATTTCTCAGTTTGTGATTGTAGAAAAAGAAGATGGAGATAGTCCCAAAAGGAATAAGAGAGAAACACACAGCCCCTTACATTCAGATACAGAGAGGGTCTGTGAATTGAAATTCACAAACTAAATATAGAATTGTTTTAAAGTAACTTTGGGAAGCTTGGGTGACTGACTTGGCTCAGTGGGTAAAGATTCGCCTTCAATGGAGACACAGGAGACGTGGGTTCGATCCTTGGGTCAGAAAGATTCCCCTGGAAGAGGGCATGGCAACTCACTCCAGTGTTCTTGCCTGGGAAATCCCATGGACAGAGGAGCTGGAGGGTACAGTCCATGGGGTTGCAAAGAGTCAGACATGACTAAGGGACTAAATAACAGCAACAAGGAGACCATGGGCTTCACTTACCGAGGCTTTCTCACATCAGTGTTAAAACTTGTCAAAAACCCGTTATAGGAAAAGTAGAAATCTGCCAGCTATTGGAGGCAACCTTTACTATTATTCTACACGGCCCATCCTCAAATTTGCATTTTTAATTCAGAATTATTTGGCATGAACTTGCATGACTGAGGTCATTCACAGGATTTCTAAAGGCCTCTATTTTCATTGCTGTGATTTTGAAGGACTTCAGGTGAACAGGAGACAGAAACTAACACAGATACCAACCTTTCCTCAACTGTAGGGAACTAGTTTATTATTCAATAAGATTCAGACCAAACCTAGGTACTTACCACTAGTAAATAAAATGAAAGGCTGAGGTGGAAACAGCTTTGTTTTTCTCTAAAACAAGGGTAAATATTATAGAAGCTACTACTATAATGGATAGTAAAGGATTAATTATAATATTATATCAGTCCCAGACTCTGAACTTGAGATTCCCTGAAGAGGAAGTTCTGAGCATATTTTTGACTCATATTTTTGCCTCCATTTCTTTTTCCTATGAACTGATGACAGTCTTTTTTTCCTGAGTAAATAAATTTAATAGAAGGATTCTATTTACTTTGAAATAAAAAAAATATGCAGCCACAGTAAACATAAAGAATTATTTCAAGAAAAAAATGAGAAGGGTAAATGGAGGGAAAAAATGCTAAAGAGTTTAATTTTTAGCAATTAAAAAAATTTAAAGGTTACATTCCATTTACAGATATTATAAAATATTGGCTGTATTCTTCCTTTTGTACAATACATCTTTGTAGCCTATCTTATTCCCAGTATTTTCTACCTCCCTCTCTCCATCTCTTTATTGCTCCTCCCCGCCAAAATAGGTTATTTTTGTTCTTCAATAAATCTACGGGAAAGAGGCAAAATAGGTGAGGAGTTTGTATTAAGAAGTACAAACTACTAAGTAAAAAATAAGTTACAAGAATGTAATGTACAACACAGGGAATGGTTAATATTTTATAATAACTTTGCATGGAGTTTAATCTATAAAAATATTGAATTACTATGTTTACACCTGAAACTAATATAATATTGTAAGTCAACTATACTTCAAAGAAAAAAAAATCTATTCCTTGATTTGACTTTGCTTTTATTCTTTCTCTTCAGTTAAAAAATAGCAAATCTTTTCAATAGTGGAGCAGTCTAAAGGAAAAGCTGGAATAGCTGGAATCTGTGGGTAGGACGGACCGTGTGAACGTAAGTTCTCAGACTTCTGGGCATTTTTTTACTTCACCAGGGAGTAGATTTGGGGATAAGTGCCACCTTATCCCTGTCTGGTGGTTGAAGCAGATTCCCCTGAGGTTTTTTTTATGGTCTGAAAATAAGTAGCATAGGTGTCAAAAGAGTAATATGAACAATAGAAGAGATTTACAAGGGCCAAGGAAATTGGAGAATTAGGGTAAGAAGCCTGTTATGGATTTGGTCAAAGGCAAGAAGACAGTAAAGTTTGAGTAAAACAGCTTTCACAGTTTTCTTGATTTAGCTGAAAGGAGAGGCCACCTTCTAAATGATGAGAAATAGTTTCCACAAGGCTATTTGATAATACTGTATTCTACGGCTGCCGGTCAGTCATTAAAATATGAAGTCAGTAAATATATGAGACTATGGACCCACTATATTAGTTAGTAAATTCATCAACTAGAATCATATTCCTATGTCTGTTATAAAGGAAAATTCTGTATGTCATGTACTGAATTTTTGTCTTGCTTACAGTGATTAGTGTCTGCAGTTAAGTTAAAAAACCACTTGGACATCTGGAGGTATATTTTAATTAATCATATTTTGCATTTCTCACTCTGATGTTCATGACTGAGATAAAATATTACTCAAGATTTCCAGTGAACTAAGTTCTGATTTTAGACATTATAATAGCTTATTAGGCATGCTTCCAGTATGTGAGGTAGGAATTCTCTGTGTTTGGTAACTGGAAGGTTATTAGTCTTAAGCTAGACATTATTTATCTTTGTGTCAAGTTGTAGCTTATCATTGTGTTCTTGCCTCTTAAATATTTACTATCTGTATTTTACCCACAGTGTCTTATTTAGATCCCGTTAGTGTGAATAACATGAATTTTGGAAGGCAGAAAGAGAAACCGTTAGGGTCATGTACCAGGACTGCGGTGAGGTAAGGATTTGCCAATGGCTTCCAGGAATTACCCTTTGACCTGCAGCTGAGATGATTGTCTTCTCTCTCCTGCTAGTCCCTTCTCTTGTGCATTCTTAAAATCAGAAGCTTTTCTTGGTAATTTCTCCTTTATTTATTTCAATAGTAACACTGGCCTCTAATTTCCTGCTTATATTGTCTAGGGTAGTTTATTTTTCTGATCAAACCCATATTGCTATAGTCCCTCTGAAACTGGCTGTGGCCATTCAATTCATTCTCTCCCTATGTACATCATCAGTTAAATAACATGGTGCCTGGTCTAATATTTCTTTGCAAATGGCATAAAAAATAACTATTTCTTCTGAGAAACTACTCCATGTTCTTGCTGGTTTGAATTACTCTTAGCATATAAAATAGAATTTTTTCCTCTCCTCAATGCCTAATACTTTTCCTTTTCTTCTCAATCTCAGCAAAATCTCCTCCAAGATAATAAATTGTTTTAGTAAAGACACTTTTGAAAAATATCTCATGAGTTTAGCATGATCAAAGGTAAATCCATTTTTTTCTGGATAAATGACAATGATCTTTCTGTTTTAAAACAGGTTGTGATGGCATTTGAATCAACTTTTTGTAAAACAGAACAGGTTTTTAATAAAGCAGAAGGACATGGGGGTTTGCTTTGCTTAATGAACTGTTACTCTTCCTAATTAGAAGATTATGTGCTCATGCAGAGGTCAGAATAATTAAGTTTATATTTACTTATCAAACCATGACAGTAGGAATCAATAACAATAGTTGATTGCACACATTCAAAGAACTGAAAAAGATAATTGGGAAAAAAAATCACCCCTTTAGTGAAGAAAATGTTCTAAAATGTACAATGAAAACTTAAAAAAAAATAAGTAAGCACATAGGGCTGGGCAAAAAGTTTGTTCAAGTTATTCTGTTATAGCCTATGAAAAACCCAAATGAACTTTTTAGCCAGCCCTATATTACTTAGAAAAATTTTAACTATTTAATTCTATTGGATCTTGTTATAGTTGATACTCTCTCCCTTCTTATATGCTTACCATCTTCTTCTACTGTTCTTCATATATATTTCTTTAGTGCCTGAAAATTTAAAAACATCTTGTAAATTCACATGAAGTGAGTGACTGAAGTAGCTCAGTCGTGTCCGACTCTTTGCGACCCCATGGATTGTAGCCTATCAGGCTCCTCCGTCCAGGGATTCTCCAGGCAAGAATACTGGAGTGGGTTGCCATTCCCTTCTCCAGGAGATCTTCCCGACCCAGGGGTTGAACCCGGGTCTCCCTCATTATAGTCAGGGAAGCAAATTCACATACAATACAAAAATAATGGAAGAAAATACAAATCTTAAATAGATTAACTTTTATCTCCAATAGAATTTTTTGGCAAATGTAACAGCCAGCACATATTTATAATTACTTTTTTCACAGATTTTATTTAATATAGTTATAGAATTTTTAGAAGTGACATATTTTGGTAGTTTCATTTACCTTCTTGACTAATGGAAATGGAAAATGAGTTGTTTTTAAAATCGTTTTATTTTGGAATAATTAATACATACAGACAAGTGGATGCATTTGTAAGCACTGTTTAATTGAAGGCTACATGTACCTGCTAACCAGGTTATGAAGCAGACAGTAACCAGTGCCTTTAAAGCACTTGTGCCTATCCTTCTCTCACTCTCAGAGGCAATGAGCAATCTAACATTAATTTCTTTGCTTTTCTTTATAGTCTATGTGCAATGTAGTTATACCTGAAAAACATTTTGTTTTGTTGTGAAAAGCTGAGTAGCAATCCCAAATTTAGCTGTGTAAGGAAAGGACAAATTAGAAGACCTAAGGAGAGACTAAGCCAAATAGGGTGTTTGGATCACAGTCTGACTTGAGCTTCCCTGAGACTTTATAAAAGGCCCTTCTGGAAAAGTTAATGGTCATCGTCATAGAGGAGTCTTGTGCAACATTTGCCTCATCTCAGTGGAATCATTTATCAGGGCTACAGTGCCAGCAAAATGCTGCACCTACAGCCCTAATAAGTTCTGGCAGGGCGGGCTACGGACTACTCTGCATGTTTTGCTTCTAAATTTACCATGCTGCACACCAAATCTTAGGAGGAGGTTGAAACAGAACAGTTCTCTTGGATTAAAGGAATATTTTCAGCTGATCCAGGCTTTGTGGCATGAAAGGACATGAACTTTATTGCCACATTGTCAAGACGAATGTCCCCAGCTTAAAGATGGGGCAAGGACCAGGAGCACTTGGCTACAAAAGCTCACAATATGACTTTCTTAAAACATAATTCAGGCTTCCCAGGTGGCTTAATGGGAAAGAATCCTCCTACAGTGCAGGAACTTGGGATTGACCCCTTGGTTGGGAAGATTCCCTGGAGAAGGAAATAGCAACCCACTCCAATATTCTGCCTGGGAAGTCCCATGGACAGAGGAGCCTGGTGGGCTAAAGTTATGGGGCCACAGAAGAGTTAGACGTGATTTAGGGAGTAAACAGTAACAAAATATAATTTTCAGCCTAAATTGATATCCTCCTTGGTGTTTTTTCCACTCTATTTATGTGTTCTGTCTTTCAGGAAATTGTCTTATTCAGATGTTGGATATCTAGATATTCAGTGCAATTTAGTCATGTCTGACTCTTTGTGACCCCATGAATCACAGCACGCCAGGCCTCCGTGTCCATCACCAACTCCTGGAGTTCACTCAAACTCATGTCCATAGAGTAGGTGATGCCATCCAGCCATCTCATCCTCTGGCATATTTGTGATTTGTATGACAAATTTGATGAAGCCCTGGTTTAGCTATTTAGGCCTAATCTTTGAAGCAAGATTTAGCATTCAGTTCAGTTCAGTTGCTCAGTCATGTCCGACTCTTTGCGACCCCATGAATCCCAGCACTCCAGGCCTCCCTGTCCATCACCAACTCCCGGAGTTCACTCAAACTCATGTCTATCAAGTCAGTGTTGTCATCCAGCCACTTCATCCTCTGTCGTCCCCTTCTCTTCCTGCCCCCAATCCCTCCCAGCATCAGGATCTTTTCCAGTGAATCAACTCTTCGCATGAGGTGGCCAAAGTATTGGAGTCTCAGCTTCAGCATCAGTCCTTTCAATGAACATCCAGGACTGATCTCCTTTAGGATGGACTGGTTGGATCTCCCTGCAATCCAAGGGACTCTCAAGAGTCTTCTCCAACACCACAGTTCAAAAGCATCAATTCTTGCATCCCTGGGATAAAGCCCACTTGGTCATGGTGTATGATCTTTTTAATGTGTTGTTGGATTCTGATTGCTAGAATTTTGTTAAGGATTTTTGCATCTATGTTCATCAGTGATATTGGCCTGTAGTTTTCTTTTTTTGTGGGATCTTTGTCAGGTTTTGGTATTAGGGTGATGGTGGCCTCATAGAATGAGTTTGGAAGTTTACCTTCCTCTGCAGTTTTCTGGAAGAGTTTGAGCAGGATAGGTGTTAGCTCTTCTCTAAATTTTTGGTAGAATTCAGCTGTGAAGCC
>NW_011494620.1:2398920-2399595 GCF_000754665.1 Bison bison bison | reverse complement strand
CATTGATTGATTTGCGGATATTGAAGAATCCTTGCATCCCTGGGATAAAGCCCACTTGGTCATGGTGTATGATCTTTTTAATGTGTTGTTGGATTCTGATTGCTAGAATTTTGTTAAGGATTTTTGCATCTATGTTCATCAGTGATATTGGCCTGTAGTTTTATTTTTTTGTGGGATCTTTGTCAGGTTTTGGTATTAGGGTGATGGTGGCCTCATAGAATGAGTCCAGTTCTAACTGTTGCTTCCTGACCTGCATATAGGTTTCTCAAGAGGCAGGTCAGGTGGTCTGATATTCCCATCTCTTTCAGAATTTTCCACAGTTTATTGTGATCCACACAAAGTCTTGGATGTAGTCAAGAAAGCAGAGGTAGATGTTTTTCTGGAACTTTCTTGCTTTTTCGATGTTCCAACGGATGTTGGCAATTTGATCTCTGGTTCCTCTGCCTTTTCTAAAAGCAGCTTGAACATCTGGAAGTTCACAGTTTACGTATTGCTGAAGCCTGGAGAATTTTGAGCTAACTGTGGCTCAGATCATGAGCTCCTTATTGCCAAATTCAGACTTAAATTGAAGAAAGTAGGGAAAACCACTAGACCATTCAGGTATGACCTAAATCAAATCCCTTATGATTATACACTGGAAGTGAGAAATAGATTTAAGGGCCTAGATCTAATAGA
>NW_011494620.1:2386766-2398820 GCF_000754665.1 Bison bison bison | reverse complement strand
AGTTGAGCTATTCCAAATCCTGAAAGATGATGCTGTGAAAGTGCTGCACTCAATATGCCAGCAAATTTGGAAAACTCAGCAGTGGCCACAGGACTGGAAAAGGTCAGTTTTCATTCCAATCTATATGTTAGTTAGTTAACTAGTGCTAGTTGCTCAGTTGTGTCTGACTCTTTGTGACCCTGTGGACTGTACCCTGCCAGGCTCCTCTGTCCATGGAGTTCTCCAGGCAAGACTACTTGAGTGGGTTCCTGTACCCTTCTCCAGGAGATCTTCCCAACCCAGGGATCAAACCCAGGCCTCCTGGATTGCAGGCATATTCCTTATTGTCTGAGCCACCAGGGAAATCCCTATACTTTCTCTACAATTATTTTCAATCCCTTTATAGTAATCCTTTTGTTCTACTTTCTGAAAACATTTTTTTTTTTTCTGAAAAGTACTCTGAAACTTTATCTATTAACACCTCTTTCCATTTTTTTGTGTTTGTGTGTTTCGGGTTTTCATTTGAGTTGGTCAAATGAGTCTGCAAAAAAATATTTTCTTTTTTTAAAATGAAATTCTCATTTTAGTTTCATTGATGTGATATTTCCTCTCATTTTTCTATGGATATTATTGCCTGGGAGGATAAAGGTCTGTTGACTTTCTGGGAGCTCATTGGAGGCAGAGGACCAGAAGCCACAGCATTCATTGAAGAGTCATTGTCTTTACCACAGCTAGTGCCCCAGACCAGGAAGGGGTGTCTAGTCTGCATGACTGTGTATGGATGAGGGTCTCTAGGGAACTAACTCCTGTCAATCATTTTAAAAGTATTTACCAATACATTTGTTTTAGACCCAACTTTACCTCCAGTGCTGGACAACTCCGAAACTGTTATTTCCTAAGACTTTGAGAATTCTCTGAGCAATTTGATTTGATTTTCACTTTTCCTGATTTCTAGCTTTAAGATTTAGCTTTCTTGGGTCTATTAAATAAAGTACATTAATACATCAGCCTGCACTCAGAATTTTGTTACTGTTGTCTGCTCTTCTGTTATCCTCCTTCTCTTGAGTCTTATCTTTAAAAATATTTTCTTTATTGTAATTCTACTGTGAAGGGTTACATTAGATGCCTGTGTCTAAAAGCCTAATCTGGAAACACCATAACTGCCTCAACTTTAAAAAACTATGTTCAATGTCTTGTAATAACCTATCATGGAAAAGAATATGAAAAAGAATCTGAATCTCTTTGCTATATGCTTGAAACTAATACAATATTTTAAGTCAACTATGTTGTTATTGTTGTTTAGTTGTTAAGTCATGTCTGACTCTTTGGTGACTCCATGGACTGTAGCCCGTCAGGCTCCTCTGTCAATGGAATTTTCCAGGCAAGAATACTGGAGTGGGTTGCCATTTTCTTCTCCAGTGGATTTTTCTGACCGAGGGATTAAACCAGCCTGTCCTGAATTGCAGGCGGATTCTTTACCACAGAGCCAAATATACATCAATAAAAGAATGTATAGGAATGAAAAATTCCTAATCTGTTTATCTCTGTGAAATGTTTGATATAGTAAGATATAAATTAATGTACCCTAGAAGACAAATTTTTTTAATTGAAGAAAATATTAACAAATTCTAAACATAATGCTACTTAGGATACTTATGAGCAGATTCTTAGTGAAAACTCTGCTTCTTTTTTTTGCAGTGCCTTTAAGAACCTAATAAATACAGCACTAAACTGTGCTTACCAGGTCATTAGTTTCTTCACAAAGTAGTCAGTTCCTATTAGTGGAATCATTACCTAGAATGAAATGCTCAATTTCTACATCGTAAAAGAGCTCTGGTCAAGGAAAAAGAAATTGGCAGATTTTCCGTAGATTAAGGGGAGAAGGAAATGGCAACCCACTCCAGTATTCTTGCTTGGAGAACCCTGTGGACAGAGGGGCCTGGAGGGCTGCTGTCCATAGGGTTGCACAGAGTCAGACACGACTGAAGTGACTTAGCATGCAAGGATGCATTGGAGAAGGAAATGGCAACCCACTCCAGTAATTTTGGCTGGAGAATCCCAGCAACAGAGGAGCCTGGTGGGCTGCCATCTATGGGGTCGCAGCAGCAGCTTAGATTAAGAATATTGGAATACCAAACCTCCTGACCTGCCTCCCGAGAAATCTGTATGCAGGTCAAGAAGCAACAGTTAGAACTGGACATGGAACAACAGACTGGTTCCAAATCGGGAAAGGAGTACATCAAGGCTGTATATTGTCACCCTGCTTATTTAACTTATATGCAGAGTACATCATGAGAAACACTGGGCTGGAAGAAGCACAAGCTGGAATCAAGATTGCCAGGAGAAATATCAATAACCTCAGATATGCAGATGACACCACCCTTATGGCAGAAAGCAGAGAAGAACTAAAGAGCTTCTTGAAAGTGAAAGAGGAGAGTGAAAAAGTTGGCTTAAAGCTCAACATTCAGAAAACTAAAATCATGGCATCTGGTCCCATCACTTCACAGCAAATAGATGGGAAACAGTGGAAACGGTGACAGACTTTATTTTGGGGGGCTCCAAAATCACTGTAGATGGTGACTGCAGCCATGAAATTAAAAGACACTTACCTCTTGGAAGAAAAGCTATGACCAACCTAGACAGCATATTAAAAAGCAGAGACATTACTTTGCCAACAAAGGTGCATCTAGTCAAAGCTTTGGTTTTTCCAGTGGTCATGTATGGATGTGAGAGATGGATTATAAAGAAAGCTGAGCACCGAAAAATTGATGCTTTAGAAATGCTGTGTTGGAGAAGACTCTTGAGAGTCCCTCAGACAGCAAGGAGAAGGTCCAACCAGTCAATTTTAAAGAAATAAGTCCTGAATATTCTTTGGAAAGACTAATGCTGAAGCTGAACCTCCAATACTTTGGCCACCTGAAGCGAAGAACTGACTCCTTGGAAAAGACCCTGATGCTGGGAAAGATTGAGGACAGGAGAAGGGGATGACAGAGGATGAGATGATTGGATAGCATCACTGACTCGATGGGTGTGAGTTTGAGCAAGCTCCAGGAGTTGGTGATGGACTGGGAAGCCTGGTGTTGTGCAGTCCACGTGGTTGCAAAGAGTCAGACACAACTGAGTGACTGAATTGAACTGAACTGAAGAATATTGTATACATTAAATTTTACTGGTCTTCATTATTTCCAAGTCTGGATTAATGAAGCTCTGGACACCATCTCTAATACTCTGGATGAGAGAGAAATTTGAGGGCATATTTCTGTAATTGGAGGACTGCTAATGTGCTGAAACAAACTGTTGTGAAAAATCAAAATAATGCAGCAATAATAATAATAGTACCCTCAATACGGCAATGGCACCCCACTCTAGTACTCTTGCCTGGAAAATCCCAAGGACAGAAGAGCCTGGTAGGCTGCGGTCCATGGGGTCTCGAAGAGTCAGACATGACTGAGCGACTTCACTTTCACTTTTCACTTTCATGCATTGGAGAAGGAAATGGCAACCCACTCCACTGTTCTTGCCTGGAGAATCCCAGGGACAGGGCAGCCTGGTGGGCTGCCGTCTATGGGGTCGCACAGAGTCGCACACGACTGCAGCAACTTAGCAGCAGCAGCAATACAACACAGAAATTGAAGACTATCGTGACTGAGATTTTTAACCTATTCGCCAACTAACAGGTTAGCCTGCCACCTGCCATACTTACATGGATGCTGGCAGGAAAAACAGAAATCCTGGGTTATAAACAAAGGACTTTACAACTCAGAGCAATAGCAGCAGCCAGAGGATTAGAGTTTTCTTGCAAATGTGTTAGACAAACTCAACTGTGGTGTGGAGAGGGCCAGTTAATACCTGCATATGTAATGGGTTGCATTACAGGAGAGAAATCATGGCCCCAACTCTTTGTTAATGGACTCCAAAAGGAGTTATTACTTTTATTATACCAGGCAGTAAGTATACCTGCCCTTTGCTCCAGAGAGAGATGCTATCTATATAAGGCTGTAAACAAACCTGCCTTTTGCTTGAAGCGAGGGATTCTTTGTTTCTTCCAAGATTATTTGCTGGGGCTTCCCTGATGCCTCAGGTGGTAAAGAGTTTGCCTGCAGTTCAGGAGACCCAGGTTCGATCCCTGGGTCGGGAAGATCTCCTGGAGGAGGAAACGGCTACCCACTCCAGTATTCTTGCCTGGGAAATCCCATGAACAGAGAAGCCTGACAGACTACAGTCCATGGGGTCACAAAGAGTCGGACACTTACTGAGTGACTTCACTTTCACTTTTCACTTTCACGCATCGGAGGAGGAAATGGCAACCCACTCCAGTATTCTTGCCTGGAGAATCCCAGGGACAGAGGAGTCTGGTGGGCTGCCCTCTATGGGGTCGCAGAGTCAGATACAACTGAAGTAACTTAGTAGCAGCAGCAGCAGCAGCAACATTTTATTAGGGCTTCTCAGGTGGCTCAGCTAAGAATCCATCTGCCAATGCCGGAGATGCAGAAGATCTCCTGGAGGAGGAAATGGCAACTGACTACAGTATTCTTGCCTGGGAAATCGCATGGACAGAGGAGCCTGGCGGGCTATAGTCCATAGGGTTGCAAAGAGTCACACACAACTGAGCACACATATACAGGGTATTACTATGGCATCAGGAGAGAATGATTTTATTAAAGAATGAAGTAAGACATCATTTTGTGTTTTTAAATCTCATAATCCCCTTCGGGTTAGTGTATTTTTGGTATATTCCAGAATCTATTCCGAAAAGAAGATTAATGGTATCTTCCTTTGCTCTTCTGTACATTGCCATTTAGAATTACTTCCTAAAGCTACTATATGAAAATAAATTGCACTGTCATAACAAAGCATACTGTACTTATTGCATAAACAGAGCAATATTTTTGCTATAATATACGAGATCTTGTTTCATCAAATACTTGCACTCATAAAAAATCTCAACGAATTATAATTTTGTTCTCCAAGGTAAATATTTTGGAAAATCAAATTGAAAAACATCTACATTACAAAATGCTTAATCTTAAGCAAAGATTTTAAGATTTCTTTTCAAACCTAGCAACTCATCAAAGTAATATTTCTTGTAATTGTCACTATTTCTACCTAATTTATCTTGAACATTCGCACACTTATCTTATAATGAAATGTCAAAACTGGTAAAAATGTATGACAAAATTAATATTAGCCAAATTTACTCTTGAAAGTCTCAGTGTGTACAATCCTTCATCTTGGCCTATCTATGCCTAGTGAAATTCTAGTGAATTGTATATTTCAAGATTCAGTTTGAATGCCTCTGCCGTGAAGAATTGCCTATTTTACTCTGTTAGAATTAATCTACTGTTCCCCTATTTTTCCATCACAGAACATGGTTGATATCTCTTACGTCACATCCATTACTTTTTTCTACTTTTCTTTCTTCTCTACCAAAATGTTGTTGGAAAAATTCTGTCTGGAACATCTTGGGGTCCCTTATATAATATTTATCATGGGAGTTTGTTTGTTTGTTTTAAGTTCTTATGCTCATGGCGAGATCTGCTGGAAACACACAAATGTGGGGAGTTTGTGTGATAGATTTTATAAGGATGAAGGTGGCTCAGAGGTAAAGAATCCACCTGCCAATGCAGGAGACACAAGAGGCATAGTTTGGATTCCTCAGTTGGGAAGATCCCCTGGGTAGGAAACGGCAACCCACTCCAATATTCTTGCCTGAAAAATTCTATGCACAGAGGAGCCCAGTGGACTGCAGTCCACAGAGTCACAGAGTTAGACGTGACTGAGCATGCACATGTAGACCTTATGATAAGCCTAAAACACAATGTTTATGACCTAGTGACATATGGTGTAACCCGTACCTAAGACCTGATTGTCTGCTTCAATGTATCATAATCTCTTAATTAATTAATGGTAATATTCTAGTAATTGTTTAAACTATGTATTATAGTCTCTATCAAACAAGTAAACTCTCTGTTTCTTGTATATTTGTTTATGTTTGATTGATTTGAATTTTCAAAATCTTGGTTAAGCATAAACCTTTATGTACATTCATGTCTTATTATATATATATATATACATATATATATATGTATAATCATGGATGATAGTACAATGACTTAAATAAATGAAATCCTAAGCATTTATCCCTAGATGGCATTGAGATCAAGTACACATTCTGTCATAATTTGAATTTTATGTTATAACTTTAATAATAATAACTGCTGTAACTTTAAAATTCAAAGATAATATTAAATATTAATATTCATTTTTTCTTAAAATGAGCTAGAGTGAAAAGTTAAACTCTGGAATAAGAGAGCATTTGGAGCAACAGGAAAATAACTCACTTTCTTGAAAAGATTAATATTAATTTATAAAACCCATATGAGATCCCAGCAATATTCACAAATCACTCTCCACACATGCCAGAAGAAAGTGATATTATTTTAGGGATTTTTTTTTTAATTTACTTTTCATAGGTAGAATATTTTGAGTTTCTATTCTTCTAGAGAAATTTCTCATACTTAGTATTCTAATAGTACTAGAAACAGAGATTATAATTACTGAGCACTTACTCTCTGCCAGGTATTGTTCTGAGTGGTTGCCACGCCTACCTCATTAAATCCCCTGGACAACATTATGAAGTAGATATTATTTTTGCTCCCATTTTGTAAATAAGACAACTTAAGGGTTAAATGGAATTGTCTAACTTCATACTGTTAGTAAATGAAAGAAGTCATGTTTCAAACCCATCAATTAGCACTCAGGAGCCCATTCTTCCTGCTCTGTATCATTGAAATGTAGGGAAATCTTTGTTCTTTAAAACACACTTAACCCCACTTAACACCATAGATATTTTAAAAATATTGAAGAATCAATTTTTAAATCAATCCATAGAATTTTTGACATATCAAGAATGCAGATTACTCAAAGAATGATAACTAAGGCTTTCTTGAAAGGATGACTTTTTTCTTGATGATTTGTATTTTGTATTTTTGAGTTTAAATACAGGCAATTTGTTTAAAATAAAAGACATCAAAGAAAACGATACATGTGATGGTCTAGTCAGATCAAGAGTAACTAATACCCCCGGTCCTCATTCTTTTGTTGTTGTTATTTAGTCACTAAATCATGTCTGACTCTTTTTGCAGTCCCATGGACAGGTTCCTCTGTCCATGGAATTCTCCAGGCAAGAATACTGGAGTGGGTTGCCATTTCCTCCTCCAGGGGATCTTCCGAACCCAGGGATCGCACCCACGTGTCCTGCTCTGGCAGGTGGATTCTGTGCCTCTGAGTCACAAGGGAAGCCCCTTACTCTTTCACAGGAAAATAAAAAGAGTAATGCACTTAGTGTGTGTTCTCATTGAGGCTGGACTTGGGATTTGATATAATAACAACACTTCATTACAGTCA
The DNA here is from genome assembly GCF_000754665.1 of Bison bison bison. Lineage (NCBI taxonomy): Eukaryota > Metazoa > Chordata > Mammalia > Artiodactyla > Bovidae > Bison > Bison bison. Next base: position 2,391,434 of record NW_011494620.1, on the reverse strand, counting down.
GAGGCTGTCTCAGATTTTTGTTAAGTATTTAAATTTTAAGATACTTTTCATCTTAAAGACCATTATTTCTGACTCATAACAAAAGGGCAGTGATGACCCAAATTGTTACCTAGCTTCATCCCTGGGTTGTTTTTTAAACACAAATTTTATAAGAACCACAGAGCCTTTTTCCAAAGGGATTCTGTGAAAGCACTGCACTCAATATGACAGCAAATTTGGAAAACTCAGCAGTGGCCACAGGACTAGAAAAGATCAGTTTTCATTCCAATCCCAAAGAAAGGCAATGCCAAAGAATGCTCAAACTACTGTACAATTGCACTCATCTCATACGCTAGCAAAGTAATGCTCAAAATTCTCCAAGCCAGGCTTCAACAGCACATGAACCATGAACTTTCAGATGTTCAAGCTGGTTTTAGAAAAGGCAGAGGAACCGGAGATCAAATTGCCAACATCCGCTGGATCATTGAAAAAGCAAGCGAGTTCCAGAAAAACATCTATTTCTGCTTTATTGACTATGCCAAAGCCTTTGACTGTGTGGATCACAATGAACTATGGAAAATTCTTAAAGAGATGGGAATACCAGACCATCTGACCTGCGCCCTGAGAAATCTGTATGAGGCCAGGAAACAACAGTTAGAACTGGACATGGAACTGGAAGCAACAGTTAGAACTGGAATTGGTTCCAAATCAGGAAAGGAGTACATCAAGGTTGTATATTGTCACCCTGCTTATTTAACTTATTTCATGAGAAATGCTAGGCTGGATGAAGCACAAGCTAGAATCAAAATTGCTGGGAGAAATATCAATAACCTCAGATATGCAGATGACACCAACATCACTGCAGAAAGCAAAGAAGAGCTAAAGAGCCTCTTGATGAAAAAGTGAAAGAGGAGAGTGAAAAAGTTGGCATAAAACTCAACATTCAGAAAACTAAGATCATGGCACCTGGTCCCATCACTTCATGGCAAACAGACGCGGAAACAGTGGAAACAGTGACAGACTTTATTTTGGGGGGGGGGCCCAAATCACTGCAGATGGTGACTGCAGCCATGAAATTAAAAGACACTCCTTGGAAAAAAGTTATGACCAACCTGGACAGCATATTAAAAAGCAGAGACATTACTTTGCCAACAAAGGTGCACCTAGTGAAAGCTATGGTTTTTCCAGTGGTCATGTATGGATGTGAGAGTTGGACTATAAAGAAAGCTGAGAGCCGAAGAATTGAAGGTTTTGAACTGTGGTGTTGGTGAAGACTCTTGAGAGTCACTTGGACTGCAAGGAGATCCAACCAGTCCATCCTAAAGGAAATCAGTCTTGAATATTCATTGAAAGGACTGATACTGAAGTTGAAGCTCCAATACTTTGGCCACCTGAAGCAGAGAACTGACTCATTTGAAAAGACCTTGATGCTGGGAAAGATTTAAGGTGGGAGAGGATGAGATGGTTAGATGGCATCACCGACACATTGGACATGAGTTTGACTGCACTCCAGAAGTTGATGATGGACAGGGAAGTTGGCGTGCTGCAGTCCATGGGGTCACAAAAGAGTCAGACTTGACTGAGTGACTGAAGTGAACTGAAATGACACAACTTTTAGCAGACAAAACTTTTCTTGGGAAGTATCAGTTTTACCCTGTTACAATCTCATCTCACTTTGGGGAACAAAAGGCAGTATCATTTTATTTTGTTCCTGAATTTCCTATAAATGCTGACACTTTCCTCCATCATTTTGGTCAGAAAACAATTCTTAAATGTTCATTTATTTCTACTTGTATTACCTTCATTCTGAAATAGGAAGAGTCCTAAAAGATGATTTATATATTTGGATAAACTTTTTTGGTAAGAATTTGTTATTAATGGGCACTGGCAAACCATGGACCAGGGTATGAACTGCAGGTATCACTGCTCTTTCTCTGATTCAACTACTAGAATATCACTTCACCAGCCAAGTTTTACTAGTTTGTATGCATGTGTGTGTGTGTGTGCATGTGTGCTTGTATACACAAGTTCACATCTTAATTTCCTTTTCTTTAAAGAAAGAAAAGCATTGCTACATAAATGTATTGTTACTACAGTGTCCCAAAGCACCTGTTAACTTTTAAGTAGCCAGAGAGCTCTGCCAGGATTCTAATTTTGTGCTGCCAAACGTGCCAGTTTTGTGTTAGCGCTCCTCTCTTAGATCTATCTCTTCAACACGACTGGATTGCTTTAAAACAAATTTAAAAGAGAAACAGGGAATTCCCTGGTGGTCCAGTGGTTAAGATTCCGCACTTTGACTGTAGGGGACATGGGTGTGATCCCTGGTTGGGGAACAAAGACCCTGCCTGCCTCCTGATGCTGCCAAAAGAAGAGAAAGAACAAAAGAGAAAAACATATACCAAATGGTTGCATTTATATGTGTAATCTGAAATAAATAAATAAGTAAACCTGAGACACAGAGAATAGGTCAGGGGTTTCCAAAGGTGAAAGATGGGGTGGGGAATGGATGAAAAGGATAAGAATGTACAAACCTGAGTTTTAAAATAACAAATCATGGAGGTGTAATGTACTGCTGAAGACTACAGTTAATAATACTGTATTGCATATTTAAAAGTTGCCAAAAGCGTACCTGGGCTTCCCTGCTGGCTCAGTAGTAAAGACTCTTCCTGCCAGTGCAGATGATGCAGGAGATTCGGGTTCGATACCTCATTCAGGAAGATCCCCTGGAGAAGGAAATGGCAACTCAACCCACTATTCTTGCCTGGGAAATCCCATGGACAGAAGAGCTTGGCAGGCTACAGTCCATAGGGTCTCCAAGAGTCGGACACGACTTAGTGGCTAAACAACAACAACAAAAAGAGAGTACATATTAAAAGTTCTCATCACACACAAAAAAACAAGTTTGTAACAATGGATGGTAATGTATGTTAACTAGACTTATTGTGTTGAATACATAGATTGTGTTGAATACAGTGAACGAATATTCACTAATATTTGATATTTGCTTTTGATATTTTGATATTTGAGCATTTGATATTTGTTTCCTTTTGTGAATTAACCTTTGCATATTTATCCTGCAATTACAAATTGATTTCCTGCTAAAAAAGAGCAAAAGAAAGTCCTTTTCCTAGTATATTTCCAAACTAACTAGAAGGTGCTATTTCCTAGAGTTCTGCAGAAACTAATAACACCTACAAGTCATATATATCAAGCTGTAACTAGGACTTCTTAAGGGTAAGTAAAGAAAAACTTGGAATAGTCAGCTTCCAAGTCTTCTTTTCCTTAATTTGCAATGAATATAAAATATACTAGGAGGTAAAATTTATTCTTAAGTTCATACTTGGGCATAAAAATATCTACCACCTCCTTTAAAAGAAACTACATATTTTTCTTAGTATTTTTCCACCACAGTTTTTGACTAAAATAGTCATCAAATAACAATTTTAATTATAATAACAATGTGTTCAGTCATGTCCAACTCTGCGACCCTGTGGACTGTAGCCCACTAGGCTTCTCTGTCTATGAGATTTTCCAGGAAAGAATACTGGAGTAGGTTGCCATGCCCTTCTCCAGGAGATCTTCCTGACCCAGGGATCGAACCCGAATCTCTTATGTCCCCTGCATTGGCAGGCAGGTTCTTTACTACTAGCTCCACCTGGGAAGCCCATTAAATATATGTACTGGGTGCCTAATATGACTGCATTTTAAGTTTAATATCTCATTTCACATTAGAGGGCAATGGCACCCCACTCCAGTACTCTTGCTTGGAAAATCCCATGGACAGAGGAGCCTGTTAGGCTGCAATCCATGGGGTGGCTAAGAGTCAGACATGACTGAGCGGCTTCACTTTCACTTTTCACTTTCATGCATTGGAGAAGGAAATGGCAACCCACTCCAGCGTTCTTGCCTGGAGAATCCCAGGGACAGGGGAGCCTGGTGGGCTGCTGTCTATGGGGTTGCACAGAGTCGGACACGACTGAAGTGACTTAGCATAGCATAGCAGGGCAAGCCAATTCTAAGAAAATTTGAATCTACCCAAAATCCCCCACTCACATGGCAGCCATAAAAGGTAGTTGGCACCATAAGAATACATCTCCCCTTGTTTTTATACTCAGTTATCTGTTGATTGGCCCAAGTAAGAATTTGAGACCTGACACCCAACCATAGCAAATCACCTGTGATGCCACATTTTGGAAAAAATACAAGCAAGTACAGTCACATTTCTTTGTTTGGGATTTCAAGTAGGACATATTAAAAGAGAAAGACAGTTCCTTGGGATAATCAGCTTAAAAGTCATGAGAAAAACTGGGAAACTTATGTCACATTATATACAACATAAAGTAAAAGTTGAAACGATTAATACAGATCAGTAAGAATTATTTGGTGGAAGTAGAATAAATGACAAAACTAATTGGAAATAGATATGAAAAAAAGAACAGTTCAGTTCAGTTCAGTCCCTCAGTCATGTCCGACTCTTTGCAACCCCATGAACCGCAGCACGCCAGGCCTCCCTGTCCATCACCAACTCCCGGAGTTCACTCAGACTCACGTCCATCGAGTTAGTGATGCCATCCAGCCATCTCATCCTCTGTCGTCCCCTTCTCCTCCTGCCCCCAATCCCTCCCAGCATCAGGGTCTTTTCCAATGAGTCAGCTCTTCACATGAGGTGGCCAAAGTACTGGAGTTTCA
>NW_011494620.1:2379174-2386666 GCF_000754665.1 Bison bison bison | reverse complement strand
ACTGGAGTTTCAGCTCTAGCATCATTCCTTCCAAAGAAATCCCAGGGCTGATCTCCTTCAGAATGGACTGGTTGGATCTCCTTGCAGTCCAAGGGACTCTCAAGAGTCTTCTCCAACACCACAGTTCAAAAGCATCAATTCTTTGGTGCTCAGCCTTCTTCACAGTCCAACTCTCACATCCATACTTGACCACAGGAAAAACCATAGCCCTGACTAGACGAACCTTTGTTGGCAAAGTAATGTCCCTGCTTTTCAATATGCTATCTAGGTTGGTCATAACTTTCCTTCCAAGGAGTAAGCGTCTTTTAATTTCATGGCTGCAGTCACCATCTGCAGTGATTTTGGAGCCCAAAAAATAAAGTCTGACACTGTTTCCACTGTTTCCCCATCTATTTCCCATGAAGTGGTGGGCCCAGATGCAGGAATAATCCAATCCCCCACTAGTGGTCTAACATAAGACTAACAGTTCACAAAGTCAAATTGTGTTGGATTAACATTAGCCTCTTACTCATCCTCCCTACTGAAAACAGGAGAGATTGCAACTTCCTTCCATGGATTTTGTCCTTTATTCATCCTTTTATTATTAAATGATTATTTTGTAAGACAACTCTGCCCAGAATCAGCCCTAAGACACAAATATTATCATTCTTATTTTACAAAAGAGAAAATGAGATTTAAAACATTAACAAAATTTCCCAAGGTTATGTAATTCAAAAGTGGTGAAAATAATTTGTTAAAGTCCTTCTACCTCTAAATTTTGCACACTAAACCACAATCAATTTTTCCCATTATCAACTTATTTCTTCTTAATGAAACCTTGATGTAGACAGTTGAAAATGAGTTTGAAAATTAATTCTAGCTTTCCAGAGAATGTTACTGAAATTTAATCTGTCCACTGTTGCTTATACACAAAAAAGTATCAACACTTATTGAATGTAGAATGTATTAATTTAGCTGTATTGTGAGATTTATGAGTTACTGTCTTTTTTCCTCTCTTCTAAGGCATGAGTACGTTGACTTGGGTTTCTTACTAATATCACTCAGTACTATCAGACATCACCTCACAACATCCTGAAGAAAAAATATAAAGTTTATTTCTATTTTTAAAGTAGAAAAGGAAGCTCAAAGACCTAGTTTGCTTGCATAAAAAAATCAGACCCAGTTAGCAGTGAATAATAAAAAAAAATACATATTAAAAAGCTTCCCTTACAGCACTCTTTCCAATATACCACACTGCCAATATTTAACAAAATTGTGTATGTTCATGAGCATGAGAAAAAGAGAGGGTCAGGGATCAAGGTGAGGAATTAAAGGCTTACAGTTAACCAGATGACTAGGAAATATGTCTAAGCACTTAGTCTCCAAAGATTGTCACTAAGCTGGGTTTTATAAGAAAACTTCTTTTGAATCTCTGCTGTTGCTGCTAAGTCGCTTCAGTCGTGTCCGACTCTGTGCGACTCCATAGACGGCAGCCCACCAGGCTCCACTGTCCCTGGGATTCTTCAGGCAAGAACACTGGAGTGGGTTGCCATTTCCTTCTCCAGTGCATAAAAGTGAAAAGTGAAACTGAAGTTGCTCAGTCGTGTCCGACTTCCAGCGACCCCATGGACTGCAGCCCACCAGGCTCCTCCGTCCATGGGATTTTCCAGGCAAGAGTACTGGAGTGGGGTGCTATTGCCTTCTCCACTTTTGAATCTCTAGCCCCAACTAAATAGGAGTTCCTGGAGCTGCTTCATGGGTGGATCTCCCAGAAAATGTCTACACAGTTCCAACTAGACACTGGAATGGTAAGGGGTCAAGGCTTGTTTTCAGTGAATATTACCTTCTCTATTGTTTATTTATATATTGGCTATGCTGGGCCTCCATTGCTGCGCAGTCTTTAACTCTAGTTGTGGTGAGTGAGGGCCAGTCTCCAGTTGTGGCGCACAGGCTTTTCATTGCAGTGGATTCTCTTGTTGCTGTGCACGTGTCCTCGGGTGTGTGAGCTTCGGTCGTTGCAGCACATGGACTCAGTGGTTGCGGCTCCTGGGCTCTAGAATACAGGCTCAGTAGTTGTGGCACACGGGCTTAGTTGCTCCTCAGCCTGTGGCATCCTCCTGGACCAGGGATCGAACCCATGTCTCCTGCATTGGCATGAGGATTCTTCACCACTGAGCCACCAGGGAAGCCCCAGCTAAAATGGAGCAGGACTATATGGTCCTTGTCTCCCCACCTTGTTCTCTGCCTGCTTTTTCCCTGTGGAAAACTTTAGTCAAATAATTTTAATCAGAGAATGAGACATGCAGAAACAAAGGAAAACAGTCTAAGAGGTGACTAAATAATAATAATGTAGTCATTAAGCATAGTTAAGGACCTTTAGTTCTTTCTCAAGGGCTATAGATAATATTCTGAGCCATATCCTGTGAGCTGTCTCATAGATACTAAAATACGAGGTGGAGAAGTTAAGTACATGATGACCAAACTGTACCCAGGACTTGAGTTGCCACAATTCTGAGAACTGACTTCAGAAAAGTGGGAACAAGTGCACCCCAGAACTGAAGACTCATTGTACCTGAAACAAGCAAGAGGATGTTGGTCAGACCACTGATGATCAATCTGAAGATGACTGTTAGAGATGACTGTGCTGTTTCTGCATGTAGCCCTCCCACCCTACTCTGTCTATAAATGCTCTCACCTCCTGCTTTTCAGGGGCAAGGGAGAGTCAGCCTTTGAACGCAGACAGAAGTCCACCACCCTCCCCCATCCCCCGCCCCCCAGTTGCCGGCATCTGAAATAAAGCAAACTTTTCTTTCCACCAACCTGGCCGGCTTATTGGCTTTTGAATGGTGAACAGCCAGACTGCCCACGCACATCTTTCAGTAAAACAGCCTCAGTTTCGAACTAGTTCTTTCATTTTTCTTTATGGTATTGTAAACTTTTTATTTTACCCTCATATCAAGAATAGCTTGAAGCAGATTTTTTGATTCCTCTTTTCTTCCTCTCCTGGAGGCATGAATGAGTTTGAAAATAGCCCAAACTGAGGCAGTAAAAAGATATTCAAGACATATGTGTCACCACCCTTTCAGCTTTCAGTTAATTGTGAACTTTCAGCATGAAAATGATTCCATTGGTGTGTTTATTCACAGTGATATGGAAAATTTAAATAGCTTTGTGTAAAGCAAAATTTATAAACAACAAAAAGATATTTGGTGATTGAATTTAAAGTTCTCTTTTGAAGGAGAAATATCATATGACATCTTTCATATGCAGAATTTTAAAAGAAATAATGCAAATGACATTACTTACGAAAAAGAAAGAGACTCACAGACTTAGAGAACAAACTTACAGTTGCCAGGGTAAGGATGGAGGGAAAGGGTAGTTAGGGAGTTTGGGTGGATGTGTACACACCGCTATATTTAAAGTGGATAACCAGTGCTCAATGTTATGTGGCAGCCTGGAGGGGAGAGGAATTTGGGGGAGAATGGATACATGTATATGTATGGCTGAGTCTCTTCACTGTTCACCCGAAACTATCACAACATTGTTAACCGGCTATACTCCAATATGAAATAAAAAGTTCAAAAAGTATATATATGTATATGCATGTGTTCTTCCTTGTTTCCATCACCTGAAATTAAAGATTCTCTTTAGAGCTGCTGAAGCCAGGAGGCGGCATGAAGCAAGTCACTATGTGCACAACTGCTGCTGCTGCTGCTAAGTCGCTTCAGTCGTGTCCGACTCTGTGAGACCCCATAGACGGCAGCCCACGAGCCTCCCCCGTCCCTGGGATTCTCCAGGCAAGAACACTGGAATGGTTTGCCATTTCCTTCTCCAATGCATGAAAGTGAAAAGTTAAAGTGAAGTCGCTGAGTCTTGTCCGACTCTTAGGGACCCCATGGACTGCGGCCCACCAGGCTCCTCCATCCATGGGATTTTCCAGGCAAGAGTACTGGAGTGGGGTGCCATTGCCTTCTCCTGTGCACAACTGCATGCGTGTTTATTTTGTCCATCCTGTGATGGTCAGGGAAGCCTGGTGTGCTGCAGTCGATGGACGTGCAAAGAGTTGGGGCTATGACTGAGTGACTGAACCGAACTGATATTCTGTTGCTGTAACTCCTGGGAAGATTGCTGCAGTTCTTAGTGGGAGGCTTGCAAAATGAAAGAACTTCCAAAGTTCAAAACTGGCTTTGCCACCATGACATGCCATCTTTCCTGAAAAATGAGAGCGTGAGTTGTTTTTCATTTCTCTGGAAGGCAACGTCATCTGTCATAGAATGCTACAACCCCAGCTTAGATTTTGATAAATAATTTCCATTTAGGTTTTCTTTTCCTAAGGAAAGGTCTAAATTGATTGAAAAGTTTTTTTTTTTTTTTCTTTGTCAATGTACCTGGGGAGTAAGGAAGAAAAAAACACCTCAATTGTAACAAACTAAAAAGAGTATTTTTAGAAAAGTATTTATATTGAATCATCAAAATTACAGGCAGAGTGCATGTTGGAATTCATCTACTTCTCTCACTTACACATAATGAAGCTGACACTCTCAACAGTTCAGCATCAGATATCTATAATATTTAGTGATGAAAATCTAAGACCCATTTCTCCTAAATCCATTGATACTGTTCTTTACTTTAAAACCAAATAAACTTCAAAAGACTCACATCCCAATTTCTTCTTATTTTCAAAACTAAAAATAATTTTTGTCACCTGTAAAATACGCTTGAACATTTTGTTTCATTAATTATTTATGTTTAACTTGGGTGAATTTTTAATTTTGTTCTGATAAATTAAATATGCATTCAATAATTACAGCCCATAGAAATAGATTAAAACCTTCAAAGAGATAAGCATGCTTACCTTTTAATCTATTATATATTAGAAACATGCCAAAGTGTGTAGGACACAGAAGATACATGCTAAGTATAGCTTAACTATGAAAAAAGTGAAAGTGTTAGTCGCTTAGTCATGGTGGTCTTTGCAACCCCATGGTCTGTCCATGAAATTCTCCAGGCAAGAATCCTGGAGTGGGTTGCCATTCCCTTCTCCAGGGGATCTTCCTGACCCAGGGTCTCCTGCATTGCAGGCAGATTCTTTACCATCTGAGCTACCAGGGAAGCGCCCTATAAATATATTTAATAATCAAATATGTGCTATATTTTGAAGAAACTTAACTAAAACATGAAACCTGACTTCTTTCAGGAACTTATACTTCATTAAGAAAGATAAACACTAAAACTGCTACTGCTGCTAAGTCACTTCAGTCATGTCCGACTCTGTGTGACCCTATAGACGGCAGCCCACCAGGCTCCCCTGTCCCTGGGATTCTCCAGGCAAGAACACTGGAGTGGGTTGCCATTTCCTTCTCCAATGCATGAAAGTGAAAAGTGAAAGTGAAGTCATTCAGTCATGTCTGACTCTTCTCGACCCCATGGACTGCAGCCCACCAGGCTCCTCCATCCATGGGATTTTCCAGGCAAGAGTACTGCAGTGGGGTGCCATTGTCTTCTCCAAAACACTAAAACAATTAAGCATAATACAAAGTCCAATAAAACTAACTTATAAAACACCATTTATTTGACAGTTTCAAAAGCATTACATTGAAGATGGTGGTTTTCAGAGTATCTATATGTAATCAGAATTATATTCTTATAAATTATTATTTAACAGTTCAAGTTCCATTTAATTGCAAAATATATTAAAATTTTTTTCGATTAATGATATAAATTATCTGAAGCTATGACCAATTACTACTTTACAAGGTGTATTGTTTTTTGCTGCACAACAAGGTGGATCAGCTGTAAGTATACATATGCATTAACATACATACACTGCCAGGTGCGAAATAGCTAGTGGGAAGCTGCTATGAAGTATAGAAAATCAGTTCAGTGCTCTGTGAAGATTAAATAGGTGGGATGTGGGGAGTGGGTGGGACAGAGGCTCAAATTTTAATTCTTATATTTGTACTTCAAAGCTTACAGCCAAATTAAAAGCTAATTTAAAGCAACATGTATAGGTCTTCATGGTATGCTTTCTGTCATCTCAATCACTGTCATCCATTTGTAACTTGATCTTTGTTTTTCTCCTACTTTTAGTTTATTCCACCTTTTAAAATTCTATTTGTAAGCTGTCTCAGTTACTTTCTGGAATGATTATGATAGAATTAAATAAATAAGTGAATAATCCTTATACAACTTCAGCCAACAAGAGGGGATTAAAGATGAATAATCCCTGGGGTGAGAGTACAAGCAAGGAGGTTACATGCCAGCCCCACCTCTATCCTGGAGGAATTCATTTCTGTCTTTAGTCTTGAGAGTTCTTAGCTCTGCAACTAGGTATGTCACGATGAACTCTTGTGTCATAATCATCCACAATTTTGTAACTCCAAAAGCCTCTGGTACATTCAAAAGCTAAATTCTATTGATATTCAACACAGTTTGAATAGACTATGCAATTTTATGCCTGTGTTCAAATGATTTTAATATTATACTCAATTTTAGCTTTGGCAGATTGCTATTGGCTCATTGGTGTTGATAGGCAAACTTGTGGGTGCATATTATTAGCTTTTCATAAAATGACATTTCATCTGTAGGCAGAGTAACAAATTTTGATTTTATGCATGAAAAGATTGATAGCTGGCACAATTATTAATTTCTGCAGGCTTCCTGTTGGTGGGTATATTATTTGGAAAAGACATTTGCATTTACGCTCTAATAAAAGAAGGCTCTCTCCTCTACTTTAATTTTGGGTAGCATAATACTTTAAGCAACTCTAACTTAAGAGTCCTAATACTTAGGGATATGTTAGCAATTTTTATGAGCAGGTGCCTATAGCAAGGTAGATAATGTTCAGGGTTTGTCAAAACTTGGGTTTGAATTCCAGCTATGTCTTAATAACCACTTGACCCTGCAAAAGGTATGTAATAGTTCTCAGCCTCAGCTCATGCTGTAAAACATAAATCTATTTACCTTTCAGGGTTAGTTTAGAAGATCAAATGAAATAATAGTTTCAATATCCTTAGCATGGTTCCAATTTGGCAGATGTGAACACTTATGAAAACCCTTTTTCTGGTCTTTGCGTATATGCTTTAGTGGCTTAGTCATACTCGATGGCTTAGTTTAAACCAAATGGCATGGAAATTTTTTTCTTCCCAAATTCCTAAAGCAGCTGTATTTTTTCTCAACTTTTCTCACCACAAAAATTTAGGTAAAATATTGTAGTCACAGAAATCCAGCAGAGAAAAAAAAAAGATCTAAACCATTGTCCTAAACTGCAAGGCCTTTATGCTACAGATATTCTAAATTCAAAAGACTGCTTAGGTCTAGTGCTTCACGTCAGCTCAGTTCAGTTCAGTCGCTCAGTCGTGTCCGACTCTTAGCGACCCCATGAATCACAGCACGCCAGGCCTCCCTGTCCATCACCAACTCCCAGAGTTCACTCAGACTCACGTCCATGGAGTCGGTGATGCCATCCAGCCATCTCATCCTCTGTCGTCCCCTTCTCCTGCCCCCAATCCCT
>NW_011494620.1:2378373-2379025 GCF_000754665.1 Bison bison bison | reverse complement strand
CAACTCTTCGCATGAGTGGCCAAAGTACTGGAGTTTCAACTTCAGCATCATTCCCTCCAAAGAAATCCGAGGGCTGATCTCCTTCAGAATGGACTGGTTGGATCTCCTTGCAGTCCAAGGGACTCTCAAGAGTCTTCTCGAACACCACAGTTCAAAAGCATCAATTCTTTGGCGCTCAGCTTTCTTTATAGTCCAAATCTCACATCCATACATGACCACTGGAAAAACTATAGCCTTGACTAGACAGACCTTTGTTGGCAAAGTAATGTCTCTGCTTTTGAATATGCTCTCTAGGTTGGTCATAACTTTCCTTCCAAGGAGTAAGCGTCTTTTAATTTCAGGGCTGCAGTCGCCATCTGTAGTGATTTTGGAGCCCAGAAAAATAAAGTCTGACACTGTGTCCACTGTTTCCCCATCTATTTCCCATGAAGTGATGGGACCGGATGCCATGATCTTTGTTTTTTGAATGTTGAGCTTTAAGCCAACTTTTTCAGTCTCCACTTTCACTTTCATCAAGAGGCTTTTCAGTTCCTCTTCACTTTCTGCCATAAGGGTGGTGTCATCTGCATATCTGAGGTTATTGATATTTCTCCCGGCAATCTTGATTCCAGCTTGTGCTTCTTCCAGTCCAGCGTTTCTCATGATGTACCTG
>NW_011494620.1:2375818-2377257 GCF_000754665.1 Bison bison bison | reverse complement strand
GATCTAGGCCCTTAAATCTATTTCTCACTTTCACTGTATAATCATAAGGGATTTGATTTAGGTCATACCTGAATGATCTAGTGGTTTTCCCTACTTTCTTCAATTTAAGTCTGAATTTGGCAATAAGGAGTTCATGATCTGAGCCACAGTCAGCCTCTGGTCTTGTTTTTGTTGACTGTATAGAGCTTCTCCATCTTTGGCTGCAAAGAATATAATCAACCTGATTTCGGTGTTGACCATCTGGTGATGTCCATGTGTAGAGTCTTCTCTTGTGTTGTTGGAAGAGGGTGTTTGCTATGACCAGTGCATTTTCTTGGCAAAACTCTATTAACCTTTGCCCTGCTTCATTCTGTATTCCAAGGCCAAATTTGCCTGTTACTCCAGGTGTTTCTTAACTTCTACTTTTGCATTCCAGTCCCCTATAATGAAAAGGACATCTTTTTTGGTGTTAGTTATAAAAGTTCTTGTAGGTCTAGTGCTTACTACTGCTTAAATATGTGAAAAAATCATAAGTATCTTACACATGGGAAATATAATGACCTATTAAACAGGTGGGAATAATTACATTATATTCTAACTCTATATCATAAGAAGACAATATAGATGTTCTTAGAAGTAGATATAAGGAATAAAAGACTAAAAAGAAAATTCTATAAAAATTCTTCAGATCTGAACATTCAAAATAAAGCTTCCTATGAAAGATTTTACAATCACCTTATTTTTAAAACGTGCTGAGGAAGTGTCAGATGGTGAAACTGTGAAAGGATCATTTAAATGCATTGATAGGGTACAAAATACACCTTAGCTTTAAAAAAGTTATTGGATTCTTATTTTCCATTAGAAACTGTTAACTCTAAATTACCAGGTAAATGATTGCCATATGTATCAGCTAAAAGGCCATAACAAGTATGAGACTGAGGCTTCGTTATATGTCTATTTTTAAAATACATTATACAAATGTATCATGAATAGATATAGTGGGGAAAACATGCAAAACCTTTTTTGGGACAGAGTGGACTGTGGTATAACATTACAGAACAATAAAGCATCTTTCTAAATGTATAAGTGAAATTGAGGAATATATAAAGCTAATCACCCCTTTGTCTTACAGCTTGGTAAAGTGTCTGCCTACAATGCAGGAGACCCAGGTTCAATCCCTGGGTTGGGAAGATCTCCTGGAGAAGGAAATGGCAACCCACTCCAGTATTCTTGCCTGGAGAATCCCATGGATGGAGGAGCCTGTCGGGCTATAGGCCATGGGGTTGCAAAGAGTCAGACATGACTGAGCGACTTCACTTTCACTTTCACTTTCTTTCCTCCTGCCTTCAATCTTTTCCAGCATCAGGGTCTTTTCCAGTGAGTCAGTTCTTCACATCAGGTGGCCAAGGTATTGGACTTTCCTCTTCAGCATCAGTTCTTTTTTTTTTTTTTTAATTTTA
>NW_011494620.1:2375076-2375718 GCF_000754665.1 Bison bison bison | reverse complement strand
AGGAGACCCAGGTTCAATCCCTGGGTTGGGAAGATCTCCTGGAGAAGGAAATGGCAACCCACTCCAATATTCTTGCCTGGAAAATCCCATGGATGGAGGAGCCTGGTAGACTAGAGTCCATGGGGTCGCAAAGAGTCGGACACGACTAAGCAGCTTCACTTTCACTTTTCACTTTAATGTATATAAGCATGCAAAACAGTATTAACATATGGACTTGAAAACTCACAATTATCATTGCTCATCATATAAAAATACAGTTATATCCATAAAATTTTAATACCAAATATATTATGTTGAAATTTTCAGTGGATCTAATGTCTATTGGCAGACACAATCTGTCATTTCCAACTTGAGTGTTTTCGCATAGTTCAGTCGCTCAGTTGTGTCCGACTCCTTGAAATCCCATGGACTGCAGCACAGGGAAGCCAGGCTTCCCTGTCCATCACCAATTTCTGGAGCTTCCTCAAACTCATGTCCATTGATTCGGTGATGCCATTCAACCATCTCATCTTCTTTTGTTCCTTTCTCTTCCTGCCTTCCCTGGTGGCTCAGAGGTTAAAGCGTCTGCCCACAATGCAGGAGATGTGGGTTCAATCCCTGGGTTGGGAAGATCCCCTGGAGAAAGAAATTGCAACCCACTCC
>NW_011494620.1:2370283-2374976 GCF_000754665.1 Bison bison bison | reverse complement strand
TTTTTTTTTTTTTTAATTTAATTTTTATTTTTAAACTTTACAAAATTGTATTAGTTTTGCCAAATATCAAAATGAATCTGCCACGATGAATATTCAGGACTGATTTCCTTTAAGATGGACTGGTTTGACCTTCTTGAAGTCCAAGGTACACTCAAGAGTCTTCTCCAACACCACAGTTCTAAAGCATCAATTCTTTGGTGTTCAGTTTTCTTCATAGTCCAACTCTCACATCCATACATAACTCCTGGAAAAAACTATAGTTTTGACTAGGCAGACCTTTGTTGGCAAAGTAACGTCTTTGCTCTTTAATAAGCTGTCTAGGCTGGTCATCGGAGAAGGCAATGGCACCCCACTCCAGTACTCTTGCCTGGAAAATCCCATGGATGGAGGAGCCTGGTGGGCTGCAGTCCATGGGGTCGCTGAGATTCGGACACAACTGAGTGACTTCACTTTCACTTTTCACTTTCATACATTGGAGAAGGAAATGGCAACCCACTCCAGTGTTCTTGCCTGGAGAATCCCAGGGACGGGGGAGCCTGGTGGGCTGCCGTGTATGGGGTCGCACAGAGTCGGACACAACTGGAGCGACTTAGCAGCAGCAGCAGTAGCAGCAGCAGGGTGGTCATAACTTTTCTTCCAAGGAGCAAGCGTCTTTTACATTCATGGTTGCAGTCACTATCTGCAGTGATTTTGGAGCCCCCCAAAATAAAGCCTGTCACTCTTTCTATTGTTTCCCCATCTATTTGCCATGAAGTGATGGGACCAGATGCCATGATCTTAGTTTTCTGAACATTGAACTTTACGCCAACTTTTTCACTCTCCTCCTTCACTTTCATCAAGAGGCTCTTTAGTTCTTCCTTGTTTTCTGCCATAAGAATGGTGCCATTTGCATATCTGAGGTTATCGATATTTCTCCTGGCAATCTTGATTCCAGCTTGTGCTTCATCCAACCCAGCGTTTCTCATGATGTACTCTGTATGTAAGTTAAATAAGCAGAGTGACAATATACAACCTTGACATACTCCTTTCCTTTCCTGATTTGGAACCGTCTGTTGTTCCATGTCCAGTTCTACTGTTGCTTCTTGGCCTGTATACAGATTTCTCAGCAGGCAGGTAAGGTGGTCTGGTATTCTCATTTCCTTAAGAATTTTCCAGAGTTTGTTGTGATCCACACAGTCAAGGGCTTTGGCATAGTCAATAAACCAGAAGTAGATGTTTTTCTGGAACTCTCTTGCTTTTTTGATGATCCAACAGATGTTGGCAATTTGATCTCTAGTTCCTCTGCCTTTTCTAAAACCAGCTTGAACATCTGGAAGTTCATGGTTCATGTACTGTTGAAGCCTGACTTGTAGAATTTTGAGCATTACTTTACAAGCGTGTGAGATGAGTGCAATTGTGTGCGGTAGTTTGAGCATTCTTTGGCATTGCCTTTCTTTGGGATTGGAATGAAAACTGACCTTTTCCAGGTCTGTGGCCACTGCTGAGTTTTCCAAATTTGCTGGCATATTGAGTGCAGCACTTTCACAGCACCATCTTTTAGGATTTGAAATAGCTGCACTGGAATTCCATCACCTCCACTAGCTTTGTTTGTAGTGATGCTTCCTAAGGCCCACTTGATGTCGTATTCCAAGATGTCTGGCTCTAGGTGAGTGATCACATTATCATGATTATCTGGGTCATGAAGTTCTTTTTTGTATAGTTCCTCTGTGTATTCTTGCCACCTCTTCTTAATATCTTCTGCTTCTGTTAGGTCCCTACCATTTCTGTCCTTTATTGTGCCCATCTTTGTGTGAAATGTTCCCTTGGTATCTCTAATTTTCTTGAAGAGATCTCTAGTATTTTCCATTCTAATGTTTTCTTCTGTTTCTTTGCATTGATCCCTAAGGAAGGCTTAAGCCCCTTTGAATATGCATAAAGAAAAAAAGCAAAATTACTTATTTTCCTCCCATGTTCTCAAGGTCACTTGAGTCTCTGCCCAGATAGCAGTCCAACGTGCTCCAGGTTCTGAGATGCCTGGGATGTAATCTCATTATTTTTAACAAGGAGCATGTATACCCTTACTCCCAGGAACCCAGTCAGAGATACAAAAACTCTATCTTCCGTTATGAACTTGGGCACCTTCCCCACTTTATACTTGAAGCAGAACATGAACTGAGCACTTTTACTCCTGGGACTATTAATTGTCCTGGTATTTATTTATTTATGATTTTTTTTTAATGCAGACCATGTTTAAAGTCTTTATTGAAATTTGTTACAATGTTGCTTCTGTTTTCTGTTTTGGTTTTTTGGCCACAAGTTGTGTGGGATCTTAGCTTCCCGACTGGGGATCGAACACATAACCTCTGCATTGGTAGTGAAGTCTTAACCACTGGAACACCAGGGTAGTCCCTAACCTGATATTTAATTTGTTATTTTCTTCCATGGCAAATATACCCAGTACTTAGTTGTCTTCCAAAAAATGTTGCTGTTGTTGTTTCTTTTTTTAAAGATGGTAAAAGTTAGCACCTATTTTTCTTATCTCTGGGACATCTTATCTTATCTCTGTGAGATCAATTCCCAGGTGGTGTTAGTTGTAAAGAACCCACTTGCCAATGCAGGAGACATAAAAGACTTGGGTTTGATCCCTGGGTCAGGAAGATCCCTTGGAGAAGGAAATGACAACCCACTTCAGTATTCTTGCCTGGAGAATCCCGTGGACGGAGGAGCCTGGAGGGCTACAGTCCATAGAGTTTCAAAGAGTCAGACAAGACTGAAGCAACTTAACATATCACATACAAATGTGAAGAGACATTGTTATTAAAAGTCCATATTACTTAGCCCCAAATTTGTACATGACTTCAAGTAAAAACATGTTAAACTATTTTATGAGCGTGTCTCAGTGCCAGCTGTCACTGAAAGGATGAGGAAAGAGGAAACAGTGGGTAGGAGATGATCAAGGACTTTCATACTTTCAACAACTGTTTCCATCTGCTTTCAGAAAAATATTTCTCACAGAGAATGTAGAGACTAGAAAATAGCTGGCAAAGTATTCCTCTGAGACCAGGCTGACCCCCTGGTGTTGAATTCTCCAGCTTCCAGCATTGCAAGAGATATTTTTGTGTTGTTTATAAGCTCCCTGTAGGCTATGCTGTATGTACCGAGTTCTGTCCTACTCTTTGCGACTCCATGGACTGTGTAGCCCACCAGGCTCCTCTGACCATGGGGTTTTCCAGACAAGAATAGTGGAGGGGGTTGCCATGCCCTCCTCCAGGGCATCTTCCCTACCTAGGCATAAAACTTGTGTCTCCTTCATCTCCAGCATTGGCCCATTCTGATTCAATCAGCCTTTACCAAACTAAAGAACACACTCTGGTATGAGAAGAGGTTAAAGGGGTTGATATGGCTTAGGACATATTTATTTTGAGTGGCTTAAGGCATTGTAACCTAGAGGAGGGCATGGCAACCCACTCCAGTATTCTTGCCTGGAGAATCCCATGGACAGAGGAGCCTGGTGGGCTACAGTCCATCGGGTCACAAACAGATGGACACGACTGAGGTGACTTAGCACACACTCATGCAAGGCATTGTAATTGTTGATACATGGGTCCTGAACTTAGGAGAAAAAAGAAATTAAAAGAGGATACTAAGATATAGGAGTAGAGATAAATACCTGTTTTAAAATCTTATCTCCACTTTTTACCAACTATTTGACTTGGGACACAGAGAGCAATTTCTAAATTGTAGTTTTCTAATTTGTTAAAAATAAATTGAGGACTTCCCTGGCAGTCCAGCGGTTAAGACTCCACATTTCTAATGCAGAAGGTGCAGTTCAATCCCTGGTTGAGGAACTAAGATCCCGCATGACTCATGGACAAAAAAACTGAAATATAAAACAGAAGCAATATTGTAACAAATTCAATAAAGACTTAAAAAAAATGGCTTACGTTAAAAAATTCGTCAAAAATAAATAAATGGAAGTGATGATACCAAACTAAGTTGTGAATAATAAAGTATTGTATATGAAATTGGCTAGCATGGCATGTTTTTGGGTTTTCATTTCACCCTTTTCTCTTTTTCTTTCCATCCCACACCTCCCCTTCCTCTATCACACATAGTAGTGGAAATATCATGAGCAATGAAGGCAGAAGGACCTTGTTTTGAATTCTGATTCTGTCATCTTTGATAAGTGACCTTGAAGATATTACTTAATTTCCATGAAATTGAATTTTATAATCGTTTATAAAATGGGCATTTAATTCATCATTTAGGTGACATGCCAGGAATCTAGAAGCTGTTGGTGGTGTCCTTTGCATTATTATTTCTTTTTATTTTACATTATTTTTCTTTGCACTATTATTATTCAGTTTACAGTATTATTTCTTTCTATATTCTTTCTTTATTTTTTTTTAATTACCTTGAGAAAATGTAGAATAAATACACCTTAGAAATACACATAAGATCTTGATTTTGGTATCCTTGTATTCCATGCTTTTACATGGATTTTTTTTATTATTGGTCACAGCAAAACTTAAGTGATATCTAAATGCAGTTTTCTATTAATAAATGAAGGAAAAATAAAAATTCTATGTATGACTTACTAGGTTAACATATTCTTATTTCTTGAAATTAAAAAAAAAAAAACCTTCAAAGAGATTAAAATGTTGATGAGAGGCTCAGAGGCTCATAATTTAAGGATTTTTTTTTTTTTTTTTAT